>NC_056726.1:879572336-879604836 GCF_019279795.1 Protopterus annectens
AAATGAAGGCAAAGGCAAGAGATGATCCATGGCAGCCAAGTATAATTCAACACCAAAGGCCCCACAATAGCACTACCTGTGGTAAAACCCATAAGTAAGATAACCTGCAGCTCGGATTGTACATACACACCCTATGACATCATCAGCTTCCAAAGCACAATAGTATAAAGTGTGAAGGCACCTCACACACACTTGTCTATTCCCAAACACTGCACCATCGGTGTAAACAGATTGGGAACTTTTAAAATGTACATGTTGGGAGCTGCCATAGCTTTGATTCATCAGCATGTGTTGGAGACTGAAGGTGGCGTGGAGGATGATGCTGACAACCACCTCAGGCACCTGAGGAGGAGAAGAGTGTTCAAACCAAGGGTAACCTACCAGCAGCTAGATGATCTGGAGATAGTAGAGCATTACAGCGTGGACAGGGACATCATACAGCAAATCATTGAGCTGTGCCAACCATGCCTCAGAGCCAGAAACAACAGAGGGGAACCCATCCCAGTGGACACGAAAGTATGTGTAAGCTGAGAATACTAGCCACAGGTACCTTTCAAAGGCCAACTGGAGATATCATGGGGATCTCACAGGCATCAGCATCCAGGGTACTCCACCAGTTCCTGGATGCCATGTTACCGCATGCCAATGAGCATATATACTTCCCCCGAATGCAGGAGAAGTTGGCCAGAAATATACGCCTCTTCCACCATGTGGCAGACTACCCGGAGGTAGGTACTGGGTGCAATAGACAGCATGCACATACACATCAAGTCACCACCCGGTGAGCATGGTAGGTGCTACATAAACCACAAGGGATACTACTCCATCAACTGCCAGGTCATGTGCAATGCCCAGGGCATTATCATGGATCTGTGTGCTGGCAGCCCTGGAAGCTACCATGACTCCTACATCTGGCATGCCTCACAGCTGTACCAGGTATTTGTCATGGGGGACATCCCTTATGGCCACCTTGTGGGGGATGCTGGCTATGCACTTGAGCCATGGATGATGACTTCCATCAGAAATGCACACACACCCATGCAAGAATGCCATAATGAGGCACACACACAAACCAGAATCATCATAGAGCATGTGTTTGGGATGCTGAAATCACGGTTCTGTTGCTTGGACATATCTGGTGGAGCCTTGCAGTACTCTCCAGGCACATGTGCCTACATCTTCATAGTATGTGCCATGCCACATAATATGATCCTGTGGAAACAGCTGCAGCAGGGACATAATAGTGAAGGCCCTCACAGCCCACCACAATTGCCAAGTGCACCACAGGCACAGAGGGATTCAGACCACGAACACCCTGTGCGTGCCCAGTATGCCCATGCCTTGGCAAAGAGGGAACGTATAGCACATACGCTGACAGTGTAGGCCAATATGGCTGACACACTTCTCCACCTGCACACACAGTAAACATGGATGGCACACACACATGACCACCTGTAAATTGTCATGTATAGGTGGCCTACTGTGTGCATCCTACACAGGCAGCCCTCAAGTATTGCACACACAACTGCTATTGGCACAAGGTAAGTCAATACCTAAACAGTAAATTAAGCTAACAGCATGTGTTGATACTGTATGTATAGGTTCCTAGGTATATTGGTAGGTACATGCCTAACTGTCAGAAGTCATTTATAAGCCTAGCCAAAATGTGTCTGCTGTCGCCACCCCATTGATTAACTAACGGTCCCTTTGTGGAGCAGAACCAGTTACAGGATCTCTGGAGTGTAACCACTGTTCCCCACCCACTCTGTAAGGATTCCCTGGCGTGTTAATGAGGGGCTCCATATAATGTAATCAGGGATGTAGTTCCAAAGCATGTGGAGTATCCATGACAGGTATCTGTCACTCAAGAATTCTCCTGTTATGGTTGTGGCAAGGTGTAGCTCATTACAGTGTGCGGCTCACTGTGACATGGATTCCCATAGCTGGAGCATATCCATTAAGCCTCGCTTGGATATACCATTAACAGGTATCATCCATATGTACAACAACTGAGTTACACATTTGTTTGCAGTATGGAGGAACAGCCGTAGTACACTCGACATATTAAACACCATAACACTTGTACATATCCCAGATGCCTTAGTGGTAAAGCCACTGACTGTGTCTTTCATGGTCCGAGTTCCACAACCTGCAAGGGCTGTTACGTAATTCTGATGTCCCGAATAATGGATGTTGGATGCAGGTCATTAAAGCACATTTAAACACATGTTAGCGGGTTTTTGCACTGTTAAGTGCCAGTAAGTGGCGTTTATACCTGACTACACGGATATGCGCAACACAGGTCTAACCTTTGCTTAATATCGTGCAGATCATGGGCAAAGCTGCTCAGAACCACTGAAATGTGCATTATTTACCCTTGTACTAATACTGCCTGCTCTGAGAGGTAAAACAACCACTGCCAGGAGTAGAACACGCAACCATGTACACAATGTTCACAATAACCTACCACTAAGCTACTTGAGATGTACCAATGGCAGGTGTGTATTGTGACAGGTTAAAACACTAAAGGGCAGACTTCAGGAAATAGTATACACTGCCATGTAGCCAGTGAAAGGTGTATTCTCTCTCTCTCTCTCTCTATCTCTCTCTTTATATATATATATATATATATATATATATATATATATATATATATATGCAATATATAGAGAGAAAGGGTGCTAGAGAGATTTATGTCGATATATATGGATATACATATATATGCAAATATATAGATAGGTTAACAACATCTACGCAACCATGGAGGTACATATAAATAGGATACTACCAAATACTGAATGCTTTACATACCGATGCGCGTAATCACAAGGCTTAAAGACCGAAAGCCCACAGTACCGAAGCACCAGAAGCACGAGTACTATTATCACGATGTTATGAGACATTTAGGTAGTGCTTCTGGTGCTGCGGTTCAGTTAGGTACTGTGTGTAAGTGTGTTTCTCATTGCTGTAGTGTGTGTAAGTGTGTGTTCTGAGTGTGGTGTGTGTTTCCAGGGGACTGTAATGTGTGTGTGTGTGTGTGTGTGTGTGGGTTTGCTTCATGTGTCTGTTTGTGCTATCTCAGAGGTAGATTATTAAAGTAGGTGTGGTGTGGGGTGCGCAGCCACCCACAATGGGGGTGTATGGGGGCATGGCCACCTGGCCATACGTAGTGTAGGATGGTTTGTTTGGATGTGATGGGTAGCAGTGTGTCTGTTCATAGGTTCATAGGTTCATACTAGGCTATCTGCCCGAGGGCATTTACAAGCCTAGCCCATCGTTTTGTGGCTTATGCCACCCCTTTAGTATGGGGAACTATACCCATTATTTTGTTGTGCCTCTGTCGAGCAGTGACACTGAGGTAATCCCTGGGGTATATCTGCGATCTCCCATCCATTGGTCAAGATTTCTCTTGAACAAGGCCAGCGAGGTGCTCTGCCTCACATGTACCGGGATTTTGTTCCACAGCATAGGGAGTCTTTGGGTGATGAATCTATCCCTCCAGCACGTCCTATTAATAGCTGTGTCGAGGTTTAAGTCTCCTGCCCTTGTGGCTCTGACGGATCTAGATTTTTTGAGGTGAAGCATATTCATCAAATCTGGGTTTGACATGGCCTTGTATGTTAGGCAAAGGTCACCTCTGAGCAAGGTGCGACTGAATAGAGCTGGAGTTCTTTCAGTCGGGCAGCATAGGACATATTTTTGAGACCCTTTATCCTTTTGGTGAGGAACTTTTGTGGCCTCTCCAGCTGCTGCAAGTGTCGGGTCAGATACATTCGAATGGGGCATTGTACTCAATCATTGGTCTGATGAGTGATGAGTAAAGGAGACTATGACCTCCCTTGATCTAGATGAGAATCCCTTCATGATAAGGTGGGCAATGTAGAAGGTCTTCCTAACTACTTTAGCTACATGGGTGTCGAATGACAGACTACTATCAACCTGGGTCCCCAGGTCCCTGATAACTTCTTCTGTGCTCAGTGGATTGCCACCTATTTGGTAGCTAGGGGTAACCTTGTTTTTCCCAAGGGTATGACTATGCATTTTTGGCATTTAACTTTAGGCCGTGGCTCTGGCACCAGTTATCCGTTTCTGTGAGACCCTTCTGAAGGATATCTGTGTCAGATGTGTTTTCTACTATGGCCCAGTTTGCAGTCATCTGCAAACTTTGTCAGCCATAACCCTCCTGAGTTTGCTTGTACTTCGAAAAGTAGATGCCAAACAAGAGTGGGCCCAGGACTGAGCCCTGTGGGACACCACTTGTGACAGGCTTTGAGTCTGACATGGCGCCAGCAACTCTGACCCTGTGGGTTCCGTCACTCAGCCAGTTTGCAACCCATCTTGTGATGTATGGGTTAACATTTAAGCTGATGAGTTTTTCAATGATACCCGAGTGGGGTATTGTATCGAAGGCCTTAGCCAGATCGAGGTAGGCTGTATGGACTGCCTTTCCTCATCAATGGCTTTGGTGACTGTTTGAAAAAGTCAACCAAGTTTAAAAGGCATGATCTGCCTTTGACAAAGCCAAACTGGGTTGGATCCAAAGTCTGCAAATTCCATATGTCTTTATTTATGAGGTCCATTATGATCCTCTCCATGGCTTTGCAGATAAGGCTTGTCAAGCTAATGGGCGGTAATTTCCAGGGTCGGTGGAGGCACCGCCTTTGTGAAGTGGGACCACAGTTGCAGTGCGCCACTCCTGGTACGTATCCAGAGGTAAGACTTTGATTAAACAGCTGTCCTAGCTGTGGCTTTAATTCCTCATTGAGTTCGTGGAGCACACAGCCGGGGACACCATCAGGTCCCATGGATGCTGTGTTTTTTGCTTTGGCGAGAGCAGTTCTCACTTGGGTGCTGGAGATGTTTGGGGTGCTGCAATCGTTTGGTATAGATATATCTCCTTTGGGGAGGGGAGAAGTTTGCACTGAACCTGTCAGCCAGTATGTTGGCAATGTCTGTAGGATCAGTAATCTTCACATCATTTTGAACTAGTTCTGAGCATATCTGGGAGTTTCCTCCCAGGTTTCTAACATAGCTAAAGAAGGCCTTATGATTGTCTTTTGAGTCTTTAGCTATTTTTCTCTCGAAATTTGCTTTGGATGATTTTATGAGAGCTCTTAGTTTTTTACTTATAGTGATCAAGGGTGTCTTACCTTTAAGGATTTTTCTCTATCTTGTAGTAGCTTCCTCCTTTTGTTGTAGAGTTTGTTTATGGCTGGGGTCCACCAGACTGGATGCTTGCCTTTGGTACAAAGAGTTTTGTTTTGCTTGGGATTGCCTTATCCATGCAGTCCTGAGGTGCTGGTAGAAGGCATTTGTAAGTGATTCAGCGGCTTGAGTACTGTTTTCCGCGGCTCGGGGCCTTAAAGGAGACCACACTAGTCTTTAGAAGTGTGAAGTCGGCTTTTAAGTTCTTTACTGTGGTCTTTTTATTTCAGGTGGGGTGGGATGAGGACCTCCAGCGAGATTAGTTTGTGATCTGATCTCACCAGTGAGGGGTATACTTCGGTGTTGAACATTGTGCTCCCATGTTCGTGATGATGAGATCAAGTATGTTATCTCCTCTTGTGGGATGGTGACTAGTTGTTCCATGGCATTTGAGTTTATGAATTCCAGGAACTTTTGGGCTAGGGTGTTTGGGCTTGAGTAGTGTTCCCAGTCTGTATTAGGGTAATTGAAGTCACCTAGTATGATGGTGTTTGGTGATACATTTATCCCTCTAGTGTTTTCAGGAAGGCCATGTGAGGTTCCTGAGTTTGTGAGGGTGACCTGTAACATGCTACAATTTGCAGAGCAGTCTTGCCTATGGTTAATTGCACCTGGATGGTCTCCGATGCATCGCGGCGTTGCCACCAGTCTTGAGGTGTGGGTGTCCTTGATGAATATGGATACCCCCTCCTTTCTTGGTATTGTCCGGATTTTGGGCGGGGAAAGCATGATATGAGGTAAAACCTGATAGCGCTGGGGTGCTCTCAGGAGCCTTGAACCAGGTTTCTGTCACAGCACAGACATCGATGTTCTCCATACTGAGAAGGGCCTCGAGTCGTGCATTTTGAGATTTAGACTTCTGGCATTGAGCAGCATTACCCTTAGTTTTTTCCTTTTTGTGTTCTAGGGTGGTAGGTTTAGAATTTGAGCCTTGCCTAAAAAGGCACTATGGGGGTGGCAAGAGCCTTTGCCAATATCCGGAATCCCAGGGGTGACAGGTGCAAGCCGTCGTCCCTTAGCAGCGTGGCTTGTCCAGCATGTCATCCCAGGCAGACGGACACTGGATCCCTTTGAATGACACCAGTGTTTAAGCCAATTGTTAAAGCTGATCATCTTATCTCTGTATTGTGGCATCATTCTTGGTGAAGGTAGGATACTGCTCAAGGTCAGGGTCATACCTGCCTGGGCTACATAATCAGAGAGCTCCTCAATGTCTCTTTTCATGTAGTCCAAGATGGTACATCTCAGGTCATTTACACCAGCGTGGACAATGACTGAGTCATATTTGTACCTGCTGTTGAGAGACCTGAGTGCTTGCGTTATGTGGCGGATTCTAGCGCCCGACAGGCAGCTTACTGTGACCTTCTCCTTATTCAGTCTGGTGAGCGGGACGTCAGTGTGTCTGACTATGGAGTCACCAATGACTAGTGTGTCTGGCATTGTGTTTGGCCTTAAGGGCTGTGACTGTTTGACACTCTGACTGTGAGGTCTATGTGTTGCATGTGTTGTGTTCTGAGGTGGTGGTTGTTTGGGTGTCTGCTTTGGTGGCCTCTGCTGTTTTGGTAGATTTTTGATCAGAGCCTCCGAGTATGTCTTTGTGTGTTTATGTGTATGATTTGAGGTTGTAATGGTACTATGTGAGACTGGGTCTATAGTGTGTGTGGTAACCTTCTCCTCCTGACTGGTCTTGCCAGTCCTATGTTGAGAGAGCTCAGCCTCCAGTTTGGCCGTATAGTTGCATCTCTCGCATGTATTTGTGTTTTGTGGGAGGAAGAGAGGGTTGTCTGTGTACATGAGGCAATTGTAGCATTGCCTCAATATTCCCAGGTTCACCAGCTGAGCAGGAGAGGACACTAGCAACTGATCCCTCGACATGCTAGAAGGATAGACAAAAAACTTTAAAAGATTCCGGGGGACGTGGGTGACCGAGAAATGGGGGGTTGCCTTTTTGGGGTACTATCTATGACAAGAGTGCCGTATCAAGGTAATAAGTACTGTAGGAGCAAGTGCTAGGTTTAACAGATACAGTGTGTGCTTTTTGTTTGTGTTAGTTCCGGGAGTTTGACTGTCGCAAGTTGGAGTGTTCGGTATTGTGGGGTTTGGGAGTCTGGGATTGGTAATGTGGTCGTTGGAAGTGTGTGCGTTTCTGAATCCATGAGTATGCTGTATACAGCGGTTGAAGTCTTCAAATATGTGTATAACATGGACCATAGCAATCACACATTCTGCCACGACCGAACGTTATGAACAAAGGATATGGAGAGTATATATGTCTATACACTATTACAAATATGTGCTATGGACATGAGCCAAAGATAGGGTTACCACCTGTCCCACCTTGCAAGGGGCAGTCCCTCTATGTGCGGAAGTGTCCTAACCAAAATGAGTGCAAATACTAATGTCCTACAAACTCGAGACATTTGGCATGTTCCATATTTAATGTAATTGTTGCACAAAATAGTCATCTGTATCTAAAATTCCTACATGTAACAAGAAACAGGATAAGCAAGTAAACCGCTACAAGAATAAGCTTTTATATAGGCATATATGTAAAGTTCTATACTTTGTACTGACCGTGGGTATGTGTCGGCCTCTAAAATCCGATGTGTGTCCTGCAAATGTCCCACTATGGCAATTTGAAAAGGTGGCAACCCAAGCCAAAGAAGTTCAGTCACCAACACAACTCCAATGATTGCAAATATCTGTGACAGAAATACACGAGACAGCTTTCATGTAGCTACATTTCATTAGATACCGATGTATTTCCGAAGGGATTGAAGGACCAACATCACCTGCATGCTATACAGGAACCAATTAACAATGGCTTAATGAATCGGCCTGCAATTACCATAGTATTAGTCCACTAAAGGATAGGTCTTCAAATAGGGAAGGAGCCCTCACACACATATCGAATATGTATAAATGCAGTTCCTACACATGTGCATCTGCTATGTACATCCACCTACATCTTCCCCACACCCGAAACAATTGCAATACATACTGTAATAACATCACAGACATCCACTCACTCTATGACATCTGCAGAAGCCTTAACATACCTTGTCAGAGACACACTATAATGGCCCTATGTGAAATCGTTGCTGTTGTACAATGGAACAGATGCCGATGTTACAGGGTTTGGTTGCAATAATCCCGTATCAGACAGCTGTGTGTACATCAGGAAGTGTTACCAATTACTGATTAACAGCACAGTATGATACACATATACAGTACACCAAAGATGTCAGGTGAGCACAGTTCAAAACACCTAATGTTCTATACATAGCCACACAGCCTTGAGCTGCCCAAACATCCTTGCCAGACCTAAACATTTGCAGATGTATCAGGTACAAACCCTGCAGAAGAAGCAATGATCAAAAATGTAACAGCTAGACTCACATGTGGAGCTACATCCTCTAGCCATTACACACAATCCACATGGGCCATGAAGTTAATATATCTCTGTTGTTCTCCATATAGCTGTTGCAATTCATCACAAACACCACATCCAGGCTGTCTTCCTGGAAGGTAGGGCAAAGGGACAATGCCCAAGTGGAGTATTCAATTATACACCACTGTTGCCATGTCATTGGCTAATGGAGTAGCTGCACAGCTGATGTGCATGAAATCATCTACTCTGGAACACCAATTGGTGGCAGGATACCACATGTTACTGATATCTAAGTATAAAAGGATGTCTTGTCATACATTCAAACTGTCTGTACATACCAGAAAAACATTACGAGGATTGCAACACAAAACGATTAGGATTTATATTACCGTCAACAACAACTCGGGTTACTAATAAGGTATGTAGAACACTCAGTATGTCAGTGTATGTAGTAGCTGTTCTGTAATAATTAAAGTGTACACAATGCATATAGTGGGTAAAGGTATTATGTAGTGATGTATTGTTGAACATAGTAACGCTCATAGAAATTGTGTGTACTGCTGTAGGCCACAAGGTAAACACCTCATACACCACAAGGGATGCTACATAAGGACTTTGAACACAACAATTCCACTCCAGCTGCTGTCAGTAGCAGGGTTGGTCCAACAAGTACATGTCATAACAGGGGATAGTATATGCTGATATACTGTAACAGTAGGCATATGTATGGGCGTATAACTGAGAATAACATGTCTAAGGTGGTCCTGCTGTGCAATTATGATTTGCATTGTGGGATATTGTGGCAAAAATGTGTAATGTACAGTATTGTAGGTAGATATGTCTAACAGTTTACATAGCATTACTGTTATGTTATGCAAACATCAGGTATGTCTATTGGCATGTACAATACACAATGACAGGATACATATGACTTGTACTCACCAGACAGTGTATCAGCATGATAGCTAATTGAAATGGAAGAGCTAGTCAATTATCCATGCACAAAGGACATGTAATAGCTTCATAGGTTCATAGTTAGGTACTATGTTGTCTGGCCAAGGCCATTCATAAGCCTATCTACAGTGTTTTGACTTGCGGCATTTCCCTGGGTTAGTTTCCTGTGCCTGTAAACAGCAGAGTCATTAGTTTCCTGTGCCTTTGTACAGCAGAGCCACTGCAGTGATCCCTAGTGTACATGACTGTCTCCCATCCACTCATCGAGGTATCTCTTGAAGAGTGCTAGTGAGGGTCCCTGCCTGATGTACATAGGAATCATGTTCCAAAGCATGGGGAGTGTCCGGATCAGGAATGTATCCTCCAGCACGTCCTTGTCATCAATGCATTTAAGTACATATCCCAGAGCATGTGGCTCACAGGGGCTATTGCTTATGTGGCTCTTATCCATCAATACTGTTTTGGACATAGGCCTTGTATGTTCAGCAGAGATCACCTTTGAGTATGCGGTATGCAAATGAGTATAGTTGGGGTTTCTGTAGTTGGGCTGCATACGTCATCCTTCGGAGGTCAGTATTCCTCTTGGTGTGGTAATGTTTTGGTATTTCAAGCCATTGCTGTTGTCTCAAAAGGTACATCCCAAATGGGGTGTTGTACCCTTTAATGTGTTTCATAAGTCATGAGTAGAGAGGCACAATAGCTGCCTTTGTTCTGGCTACAAACCCATTAGAGATTAGGGGGGCCACGTAGAAGGATATCCACACCACCTTGCCAATATGGTTATCAAAGGAGTGAATGCTATCTACTTGTGTTCTAAGATCCCTTATTATGTCTTATGTATGTAGGGCACTACCACCTATGTGATAGTCCGTGGGTGATTGGTGTAATCCAATGGGGATGGCTATGCACCTTGTGACATGCAACTTGAGGCCATGTTATTGACACCAGGTATCCGTCCCAGTGACACCCTTATGGAGGGTGTCTGTATCAGCTGGGGAATCAGTCATGGCCCCTAGTTTGCAGTTATCTACAAACCTTTTCAGGGTAAATCCTCCTGTGCTAGCCTGTAACTCAGAGAAGCATATACCGAACATGAGGGGCCCTATTTCCGAACCCTGAGGTGCGCCAATTGTAACTAATTTACAGTAGGACCTAGGGTATGCTACCCTAACTGTGTGGGTTCTGTCGTGAGCCACTTTGCATAACATCTCGTGACATAGGGGTTAATGTGCAGGTGGATGTGTATGTTGATAATACCAGAATGGGAAACGGTGTTGAAAGCCTTTGAGAGGTCAAGGTAGGCTGTGTGGACCTCCTTACCCTCATCTACTGCCTTGGTAACTGTCTCAGAGGACACCACCAGGTTTATGAGGCATGGTCTTGACCTAATAAATCCAAACTGGGTAGGATCAAAGGTTTGGAGGCCACCAATGTCTCTGTGAATGAGATCCATGATGATGTGCTCCATAGCCTTGCAGAACAGTCTAGTCAGGTGTATAGGGCAGTAGTTCCCCTGGTCCATTGTTGCACCACCTTTGTGGAGTGTGATAACTGTTGCTGTGCACCATTCAGGGGCCAAATGTCTGATGCAAGGTTATTATTGAATATGGTGCCTAAGTGGGGAGTCAGTTCATTCTGAAGTTCATGGAAATCACAGCTTGGGATGTTGTATGGTCACATGGATGCTGTGTTCCTGGCTTTAGAGAGTGCAGCTTTGAACTGCGTAGTTGTGATCGCAGGGACTCTGCATCTTTCCTGTATAGATATGGGCCCTTTAGAGTGTGAGAGGGGTGTAAAGTTAGCACTGAACCCATCTGCCAGGATGTTGCCAATATCAGTCGGTTCTGTAATGTTCGTGCCTTACTGCTGTATGTCAGAGCAGATGTGGGTATTGCCATAGAGAGTAGTGACATACCTCTAGAATGCTTTGTGGTAGTCCTTGGAATTAGTCGCAGTTATGTTTACGTAGTTAGTTTTGGAGGATGTGATATGGGATCTCAGATTCTTACTGAGGCTGACCAGGGAGCTCCTCCACTCATGGGATTGTACTCTACTTTGCAACAGTCTCCTCCTTCTGTTGTATATTATGTCCATGGCAGTGGATCACCAGAGTGGCCTCCGTTTTCTGGTGGGTACCGTCATGGTTCTGTTTGGAATAGCATGATCCATGCAGTCATGTAAGTGCTAATGAAGTGCAGTTGTGTATGATTCAGCGGTTGTAACTATATTGTCCATCTGCACGGGTGTCATGACATTTACTACTGCTGTCATAAGAAGCCTGAAGTTGGCTTTGTAGAAATATTGTACTGTGTTTTACAAAAAGGGTGTGGTGCTGGGATGTGGATAACAAGGGTAATTAGCGTACGTTCAGATCTGTCCAACGAGGAGATAACCCCAGGTGTGGAACACCAGTCACACATGTTGGTAATGACCAGGTCTAGGATATTGTTGCCCCTGGTGGTGGTGTGGATAGGTTGATCCTGGCAATTGGAGGTTATGAATCCCAGAAAGCGTTGGCCTAATGCGTTGGTACATGAGTAGGTATCCCAGTTAATGGTGGGGTAGTGTCAGTCACACATCAGTAGTGTGTCTGTTTGAACCCTACTTTCCAGTACACCAAGAAGAGAGGACCGTTAACCGTGGGATATGGTGGGGGATCTGTAGCAAGCTACAATTTGTATAGCAGTTATGGCCAGAGTTAGTTGCACTTGGATAAACTCTGATGCATTGTGCTAAGCAACTAGCCTAGAGGTGTGGATATCCTTAGGAAGTATGGGCACACCTCCGCCGTGGGTGTTCCGTTCCTGGTTACATGACTGAAAGGTGTGGTATGAGTAATAGCCTGGTAGTGCAGGGGTGCTGTCAGGAGCCCAGAAGAAGGTCCCTGTCACTGCACAGATATCGAAGTGGTCCATTACTAGGAGTGCCTGGGGTGAGTGCGTTTGAGATGAAAACGTCAAGCATTGAGTAGCATTACCCTCAGGTTTTGCTTGGCTGTTCCTGTTATGGTGGTGAATATGTTATTTGAACCATGTCTAAAACAGGCACTATAGGAGCAGCAACAGCCTTAGCCATTATCTGGAATCCCAGGGCCGAAAGGTGCAGGCCATCTGTGTCAAAGCATTGTGTTCTGTCGACCATGTCATTCAAAGCAGACAGATACTGGATACCCTTGGAATGACACCAGAAGCATAGCCAATTGTTGAAGTAAATAATTTTGTCCTTGTACTGCATTATCAGTCTGGATGATGGAAGAATGCCACTCAGGGCTAGGGCGATACCTGCCTGGGCTACAAGATTGGAGAGCTATTCCATGTCTCTTTACATGTATTCCAGGAAGGTACATCTCAGGGCATTCACACTAACATGGACAATGACACAGTCATATTGTACCTGTTGATGAGTGACCTGAGTTCATAGATTATGTTACGGATCCTGTTACCTGACAGGCAGCTGACAGTAACTATCTCCTTGTGTAGCCTGATGAGTGGGACATCAGTGTGACCGCCTATAGAGTCAACTACAACTAGTGTGTTGGGTACGTTATTTTGCCCTATTGGCTGTGGTTGATGGGCACACTGAGTCTGTGGGCTATAAGTAATTGGTGTTGTGTTGGGAGATGGGAGATGAGGGCTGCCTGCATTTCTGCTTTGGAGTTCTCTGTTGCCTAGACAAAGTAGTATTGAGAGGCTCCGCAAATGTTGTTGTCTTACTATGTGTGGCCTGTGGTGGTGGAGATCTAGTGAGACTATGTGATGAGTGTGGTGTGGTGCAAATGTTTAACTTCCCCACATGATTGTCAGGTTCAGTCTGGGTTGGAGAGAGCTTTACCTCCAGCATGGCTAGATATGTGCATCTCCCACAGGTTGTAGTGTTGGATGTTAGGAGGGGAGTATTGACTGTGTACATGAGACAATTTCTATATTGCCTCATGATGCCCATATTCATCATATAGACAGGTGAGAACACTGGGAATTGACACTTGGACATGCCTGAATATATACATATTTCCCACTAGATAAGTGAAGAAAGTGTGTACAAGAACTGTTTTACTCTAAGCAAGAGGGAAATGTAAGTACAAACAGTGTTTAACTGTAGGTAATGAGGAGGATTGAGTGCTATAGTAATTAGTAGCTCATGTAGTACTTACATGTTCTGAACAAGTGCTGAGCATGAATAATCAATACACTGCCCCCCAACAGGTACACAATCATATATTCATGTACACTACAGAGTCCATGTAACCATAACTATGATGGTACAAGGTGCACTCAGGCTGCATGGGACCTGTCCACATCCCTGGTTGTATCATGCACATATGGCAAAACAGTTTACTCTACACATACACATCATGTAAAACATAGCTTCATGTCAGTCTGTGAAAACACTGAATGGTGCACGCCAACAGTTATCACAACCCACAAAGTGGAGACACCACTCATAATGGGAGGCACTGCACTACTACCCTGCTGAGTCTGGTCTGAAAGGCCATGAACCTTAATCAACGTATATGTTGTTAGCAGTACAGATGTAGATGACAGTACAGATGATTTCACACTGCATATCATACCTGTGACAGGTCATAGGACATCATCACCCATATTGTGTTCCACCTACACTCAGTATACTAGATGTGCATTTGTATGTCACAGGAGTGTTCTGCCAGTGGACTGTTGACAGGACCAACACTACAGAAGGTGTCTGATTAATATGTGCATATCACACCAGTGCCAGCTACAGTAAAACAGGGTTAATTCATTGTACTCCCCCTCATTGTACCCCATACCACTCAGACAAATGGGACGCATCTGCCTATGTAAGTATGTGAATGGCAATGACTTAGGAGCAATAGCTGACTCAGTGTTCTGGACAACATACAGAAGGGGCTTTGTGGGTGAGGTGTGTGACATATGTGCACAATCTGACTGCAGCATATTGCATTGTCACTGCTAGGTTAATAACCCTGTACCCATGAACTACCACCTAGGCAACGGTCAACATAATGGACACTGTGTGTAAGGGATGCTGCTGTGCAGTTTATCTCCCTGAGCTAAGTGATGTCACCAAGCCTATTAGGTAGTCATAAGTGGCAACCCTAGTCATGACAGGGTGCCATCCATGAATATAGAGATCATTGTTCAACCATACTCATCACTCAAGTGACCTATATCGGATCACATATCACCTTTAAGGGGTATTGCCCATGTTTGGATGGCCGACACCAGCCTTCACAATCCTCATCTCCACTATTTAGCATGATGCCTACCTTGCATAATGCCATGTCCAACACTGTTTTGTTGTACATGCTACACGTACATAACCTGATCTCAAATACATACGTCATGGACATCCACCTTCCTAGTACAAGGTTCGCCACATGCTGGACAGATCCTTGTGCCATACACGTTACATACTCCTGCCATACTATGCAACCCTGTCCAGCAAAGCTGCACATTTCACCTCTGTCAGACATGGTGTGATGACCGCATAGTAGATGTATCATTAACCATGTGGATCAGTTATGTGGCACTGCTTCACCTGGTGCTGGAAACACGGCTGTCGGCTAAAGCTAGGTAACCTTACATCCGAGGCTCATACATGGCCCAGGGCATACAGACTACTAGATAACCTTGGCCGTACATGCTATAGTTAATAACCATCCCTGCAAATACCATCAGGCTAGCCAGTGTCCCATGTGTATCACATGTGCAACACAGGCGATACGTGGCAGGATGTTGAACTGCTGTACAATGCCATGTAGATATATATGGCAAAACGCATGCATGTAAAGCCTTCTGTGTGCATGTATGCAGTGTCACAGGTCATGTCCGTTAAGGCAGTGTATGTGTTTATATGTGACATATACACAGCATCAAGGTTGACATCATTAATGTGGACACATCCAGACATGTGCTGATAGGTAAGAACACCAGTACAGGCAAACAGACATGCCCACATCAAGACAGCATCCACATGGAGTATGAGCAATGTAATCAGGTGACACACATATATGGTGATAATATCCAATCCCCATTCGGTGTCACATGTATGTGACACAAACATGCCAGTGGTGTCAGTGTCATGAAGATTTGCAAAGACAACTATTTATATATAATAAATGTGATACACATGGATGTGCAACTGTATCTTTGTGCATTTCTGAGATATTGTGACCTGTCTCCATCATTATGTCTTCCAGGTATGCCACAAGCAAGGTTACCAGCCTATACATGCTTGGAGGATGAGGCCCATATACCTTACCTCCAAGACAACTATGATGTCCTGTTTAGCCATGTGCCACAGGATGCACATCAGCGGGAGGACCTGTGGCAGGAACTTCGCAGGAGGGTTAATGATGTGGGTGGCCATAACCGCACATACCAGCAGGTGCATAGTCACTGCACAGACACAATCAGATGGGTGAAACAGCATGTGAATGCAATCACCAGGGAACAAGGTGCAACAGGTGGTGGGCCACCACACCCAGCCCCCATTCACACGTACCGAGGAGCTACTGGCCAACCTTGGGACACCAGCAGAACAGCATCCACAAGCCTTAGCTGACATCATGGAGGTGGGTGTCTCTCAACCACCGAGCCTTGACTTGCCTGGTAAGTCACTACTGCACATATAACTATCATATCCCATATAGTTGCATGTGTCACTGTACAATATGTAATGTAACATCATATGCAAGGCATGTATACACACATGCCGCATAAAATAGTATGCTACTCTGTGTATGCACACATGTGCATACTCCATAGTATACCCTATTGTACTGGCGAATGTGTTAACATGTACATTGCACCCTGTAGCTGTCATACAGGAGTGGATAATGATCATACTGTTGTGTCACCCCTATATAGGCACCTCTGGTGTTCCACTAAGACAGCAGGCCATTGCAGGTGAGACAGTTATAAGTATCTGGCATGTTAATGCACAGATCTATTTGCCATGTGGCCATTTAACACATGTACACATAATGTATGGTCTGGTCACAATATACAGGTCACATCTGCAATCCATCACAATGGCTACCCATGTGCAATACTTAACTATGTGAAACACCGGCATGAAACCTCAGAAACTGTCATTGCTAGATGTGTGAACAGCTGTGCATACAAAGGTGGAGGTGTTGCTCAATGTAGGGACATGTACTACACATCAGAACTACACATGTGGGGTACACAAACAGTACTACACAGTGAGCTGGAGTATGGGCAACCCACAGGATTCACCATTGTGAATTATGCTCCTGCTATGAGTGCACACATTGTGATGTGCCATCTGACATGTCCATGACATGTAGTGGACTGGCTGTAACATTGTCTCACTATCCCATAAAACATACCCCACATACCAAACATACAACACAGACATGTGAGATAGATGGCCATCATAACCATTTAGCCAACACATGTTCATACATGGCCATGGAGGATGGCCAGAGACATGTAGCAACACACAGTAGATGTGATGTGTTTCCGTGTACACCCTGTTGTACATTGGCTACCCATGGTCCAACTATAGCCTTTGTTGAATGGTTATATTGCAGATGTGGAACACTGGACATCCTACATGCCTGTGCACAGTTTGTGGAGGTGTAACATCATTCGACCACATAAGATGTGTTGAACATCATTACTGTGTCACAGCATGACAGTAGTCACCTGTACAGCATCCACATACATACACAGACAACCACATCAGGCCACAGATACAGTATATTCCCCTTGCTGCTGTTGGACATCACTGTCAGCCGTGCACCTCATGTGTGTGGTACACAAATGTCATGTGGGACATGGTGTATTGACAAGTCTGCCATGTGTGGACATGGTTGCTAGGTAGATGTGCAGGCGTGTCATTAGTATGGCCTTCGGTGACCTGTGTCACACATTCCACATCATGGTTTAGTGTGTATACACCTCAGCGATGTGGGTCACAATCCACAGTATATATGTATTTTGTATGCACACAGTCATGGCTATGCACTGTGTCTGTAATTCACACTGTATTGCAATAGAGATGCCTCATGATTCCATGCAATGGCACTGTGTCTGTACTTCACACTGTATAACAATATAGATGCCTCATAATACCCTGAAATGGTCATGCACATCTGCTAAATGTGCATTTTATCTGTAGGGCGGACAGACAACACTGCAATGTGACACCATTACCCCACTGTATATGTGACAGGACACCATTGTCTTAAACATGTATGCATGTCAATGCACACGTCAATGTCAAGGTCATATGCCACACATCAACCATGTGTACTGTTAACCTGTGCTGGTCCACATGGTGTAACACAGGGATGCATGCTTACTACCATGATTGTGTGAAATGCATGGCTTCTGCTATGACACATGCATGCTGTTGTGTGCAACCCAGGGATGTATGATAACTACCACTATTATTGTCTGAGCTGCATGCGATCTGCTGTATCACATGCATGTTGCATGCCTTCTGTCAAATCACATGCATGGTGTGTGTCTGTGTGTGTCTGTCTTGTAATGTAGAGTGTTTGTCTGCCCTCACAGGTGATGTAGGTGCGTTACCCTCCTGCGGTTCATCTGATGTTAGTGTTCCCACAGACTCTAGCAGTGATGATGAACATATGCTTGAAGCACAGGCAGGGTTGTCAGGGGCTGAATCTGTGCCATTGGTTGCCATTCCACCTATATCCCCCTCATCCCTGCACACAGATCTCATGCCAACACATACCCCATCACCAGTGGCCATAGAGGAATGGCAGTTGGCGTGTGGTAGCTTGGAACAGGAAAGTGTGGTGGCTATGGAAGGTATGTATTCACATGTCAGGCAAATGACTGGAGATGGGTCACACAAGCATGTGGCCAGTGCTGCTCATAGGAGGACCTCTGGCCAACGTGCCCCTGCAGAACAGAGTGCAGCAGCTGGTGTCACCAGACGCATGTTTTAGGCTGTAATGGCGGCACACGCACATGCTGAATGGCAAACCAGAGAAGGGCAGAGGCTTCAGAGGGCTGCTATCCGTTCTTTAAACAGCAACATCCAGGCAATGGCAAATGCTCAACAGCAGATTACTGAGGTTTTGGACAGACGATTGGGTGACATGGTTGGAATCCTTGACCATGGCATAACAATCCACGAGTGTTAGCTGCTTGTGCTGGAACTTCTGGTAGGAGTGAGGTGTAGGGCACATGGACGTAGGCCAGCTATGTCACCTGGTACAGGTCTACATGAACGAGCTACCTCACATGCCCGCTCCCAAAGTGGTGGAAGCAGCAGCAGTGCAGCTGGTGTTGCACTGTCCACACCAGGACACAGCAGGACACATGCACATGGCCCTGGACAGTCCCAACGGGGACACGGTTCCAGTGGACATGTGTCATCGGACATTACCCAATCTGCACTTCTGCCTGGTAGTGCCCATGCAACCCCTGGCAGGCACAGGTCACGTGGCCGGACACCGTGAGCTGTAAAACCTGGTCTGTACGGCCTAGAGCTGTCAATAATACCCCTGTATAGGCCAGACATATGGCAGAACTGTGTGCATACATATACGCACACACCAGAAACATCTGTAGGGCACTGCAAAACACACATGGCCAATTAGATCACAGGCCCTGACCCACACACATGATGTCATCCACTGATGCAGCTTAGGCCCCTGGCAAACATTATCACCCTGTGCATATGATGATGCCTGTGCCGCATCCCTGTCATCCACACCATCGGTGCAGGGACATGCTCATATGGTCTGATGCACAGGGTGAACAGAATAGGGAGATAAGTGTAGATTACAATTGTTGTGTACTGTTGACATGCAGCAGACATACCATGTAGTATAGGTTTAGAATGCATTGTTTTCTGTTCACAGTATGTGTCTTGGTAACAACAGTAACAGCATGTTGGTCATGATGTCCTGCTTCCCTCCTTCAGGTCTAATTGCATGTGGCATTGAGTGTCAGTGTTTGCAGTTTCCCATGTGTAAATGTGGACTACTCACAGGTATGTATGGCAATACCAGCATGCTATTCGTAGCTTCAACCTCACTGTTAGAAAGGCTGACATTCCAAAGATGTCTACACATCTACTGATCCAGGAGCATGGGAGCTGTGTACTAAGCTACAGTGGCTAGAGATGTGACATCCATACCGGGTGACATCACAGGTACAGTTACATGGGGTGGGGACTTTACATAGCAGTCTAGCTGATGATAAGGGTAGAGGCCAGTTGATAGCTTGAGGCCTCACTGTGTAGCAGTGATACACATTCACATTACAGGATGAGAACACACAACTACACATACACACACAGGTATTTGCACACATTTATTCAGACACACAGTAACACGCCCACACTCACGTTGTCAAAGACACTGTAACACACACACACACTTGGTAGTGTTCAGGTGAGGACCCCTGCCTATGTGGTAATCACCATTACAGTACTGTGCACCCACATGACGCGACACAGAGAATACGCATGTACAGATAGTCAGTAATGCCTAAGATCAACAGCATCAACAGGGTAGTAGATTGCATCACCTGGAGGGGTTAGGGGTCCTATCTGTTCACTATGGTAACATACATCCTCACTCCATGGACCAGACAGCCATAAGTACATACACGCACACACTGTGGTGTATGCAATTGAATGCACCTATGTCATGCCCATATCAATACCTCACATTTGTGTGATACACACCCCACCCCTGCCTATGTCTTGCTTTCTACAATGCAGTATGTACAGATCTCTACAACAGTGTACAGGAGAGTGAGTAACAATTGGGATGTATTCCCCACCATACGTGGCATATATGGACAAACAAGCAAACACACATGGCAGTACTGTGAATCAAACACCTGCTATCTTATGATATGTATGACAGACATGCAGCAGTATTGCCCGCATTACAATGTGTACCAGCGCTACCTTTGCAATTGTGCTGATATATGCACACGGGAGGTCTTAAGTGTTACAGGTGTCAAGGGATTTATAGTCAGTGATACCCTGACCGCTGTGTAGGTTGTATGTGTTCCCCTTCAATTAACAGAAACATAGCTCACACCTGTGAGCTGTCCTCAGCAAACATCCATCTGCAAAGATGGCCCACCACTTAGTTATGTCCACACATCCATCCATACCTGATGTACATCTTACCGTACTGTCAGTATATCACCATATACAGTTGGCAATCATGGGGCTGCATTGCAACTGCATGTTGTAGTAAGACACATGTCACCTGCAAACATCAGCTACTGCACATGCATGGTAGCTGAATGCACACCACTACATGTACATGTGTGTAGGTCCTACATTCCTGTCACTTAGCCATGTTTGTAGGCATTGCAATTGGTGGACATTTGTGATGACATACATGACACATGGACCGTTGTATGATATGATAGTTGTCATGGGTAACCAGTACAGAGGGAATGTTAACTCAGTCAACATTGATATCACACCTTATGTACTGTTAGCATTCAACAGCCATGGACCTACCTTCCATGTGCATGTGTGTAATTGCTGTAGCCACCTGTCTGCACGAAGGACAGTAACAGCTATGCTATATACATATGTGTTGTGTGTGTGTGCCATGTACATATCCATGGCAGGCACATGTATGTCATATCCAAACACGAGGGTGTTTACTGGTGTACAGCAACAGTCATCTGTTACTGCTGTGTATGACCCAGGGCCCCTGTTATGTGTACAGCCGACCTGGTTATGAACAGTGGTATCATTGCATTGCATAACACATGATGCAACTGTGTCAGTACATGGGTAGTCTGCACAGTTGATGTAGAGCTAGGTACAGTCCACTGGTCATGGGTCACATGGTGTTTTACTATTATATGTTCTACCACATATATGGATGTGTGCTGCTGGTCCAAGGACATGGTGATGTCTGAGGGCTACATCCTAGAATGTGGCTTTTGACACTGTGATCTGCACCTGACACATCTGTGATGCCTTTTGAGGGTGTACTGGTCAGTACATGTGAGTGGCCTTCATGTACGTGGGGACACCACCACCTGGAGCGGTCCATACCTGTGTTTTAGCCCACATGTCTGTATTTGAGGTATACGGTGGTAGTGCTATTGTGCACAACTGAGCCTTCAGCCAGGTGTTCCTCACTGCACAGATGTCAGTAATCTCCATTGTTGGATCTACATTGGGCAGCTGTGATTACGAATGCTACACATCTTGCACTGTTTAGCATACACATACAATGCAGTTGTCCTCTAGGTGTCAGGGTGTTAACCTGGTCTCAGGACATTCGACTATGAATGGAACTATATGGGCGAAGTAGCCACTCCTTGCAGGACATCACCACGGTGGTAGTAGTGTGCCAGGTTTAGATTGTTACATCTAAGGTGATGGACAGCAGCAGACATTGTGTAGAAGACCAGTGTCAGATATATGTAGTGCAGCATTCCTGCTAACAATGACAACCATTGACACCAGAGTCCATAACAATGTGTTGTTCATGTCTAACTGTAATAGCATGGCTACTGTGCCCTTCCGTGTTTAGAATCAGAGTGCATACAAAACAGCCCTGTGCTACTGTGTGAGCATGCCCAGTATAACGTTGTGTAGATGGACACATAGTGCATTCCAAACAGCCATGTGCTAAGTGTGTGAGCATGCCCAGTGATACCTTGTGTCAGTTATGTGCCTCTATGTGTATGGGCATGGCCACTGTAACCCTGTATAGCGATAGTAGTCGTCCAGTCAACAGATGGCCATACCCCACTTCAGGATGGATTCCTACATTGAACACACAAGTTCACAGGTATGTACATCATAACTGCCAGCATCCATGTCGATGTCCGCATTCCGAGAAGGTCATATTGACAGTCTTGAAAGGTGTAGTGTCTGTGGCATGGCTCGTATCTATGTAGTATTGTAATAGTGGTCTGTAGATAGGCAGTTGTCCTGATCCCACCACTGGTGTGTGTTTGTCTCCGTCTGCCTGGGGACAGAAATATGCTTTTAGACTGCTCACACTCCATACAATCCCAATCACTGACTTTGCCATTGCTGATGATGTTACCCACCTAGAAGTACACCTCTGGGAATGTTGTGTCCCAGTAATCTTGGTAGCGTGTTCTGTAACTGCGTAATGCTGTAGTGTGATAAGGTAGGTCGGTGTTCTAATCCAGGCCATGCCAACTGTGTGTGTGGTGTGTGTGTGTGTGTGTGTGTGTGTGTGTGTGTGTGTGTGTGTGTGTGTGTGTGTGTGTGTGTGTGTGTGTGTGTGTCCGTCTGCCTGGGGACAGAAATATGCTTTAAGACTGCTCACACTCCATACAATCCCTATCACTGACTTTGCCATTGCTGATGATGTTACCCACCTAGAAGTACACCTCTGGGAATGTTGTGTCCCAGTAATCTTGGTAGCGTGTTCTGTAACTGCGTAATGCTGTAGTGTGATAAGGTAGGTCGGTGTTCTATTCCAGGCCATGCCAACTGTGTGTGTGTGTGTGTGTGTGTGTGTGTGTGTGTGTGTGTGTGTGTGTGTGTGTGTGTGTGTGTGTGTGTGTGTCTCTGTCTGCCTGGGGACAGAATAATGCTTTTAGACTGCTCATACTCCATACAGTCCCTATCACCGACTTTGCCATTGCTGATGATGTCACCCACCTAGAAGTACACCTCTGGGAGCGCTGTGTCCCAGTAATCTCGTTAGTGCTTTCTGTAACTGTGTAATGCTGTAGTGTGATAGAATAGACAGGTAGGTGTTCTATTCCAAGGAATGACAGGTGTGTGTGTTTGGCAGTCATATCCTATGTGTTGGTGTCTGTGAGTGGCTAGCTACTGGATGTGTTGAGGAGCGTGTTTTGTTGTTTTCCTATATAGTGGCCATAAATGTCACATTCGGCCAAGAGACTGGGTTGGCAAGACATACACATACATTCGGCAATAGGTCAGGCGAGTAATCTCATCAGCCCTAATCTTACCCTTAATACAGTCTGAACCCATGTGACGCACAGAAACACACTTGCCTTGATATTAACACCAGTACATAATGCAGGAGGCGGCATGTGGTTTCCTTTTCATTCTTGTCTAATGCTTTGGTGTCACGTGGTCTGCTGTTGACATATATAGTCTATATCTATGTATGTGTGTGTATATGTATTATATGCGTGTGTGTGAATATATATATATATATATATATATATATATATATATATATATATATATATTTATATATATATATATATATGTGGACATTAGCACAAATAAATCTGCCTGATGGAATACATGTCCTATACTGCTGACTGCCTGTGCTGGATGATCTGTACATGATAACCTCAGATGTAAGTATATCTGCCATGGCTTAGTGGTAAAGCACATCGCCTGTGGTGTGCAAGGTCCAGGTTTTGAGCCATGCAGAGGCCGTTTTTTTTGTTGCTGGGAAGAACAAGGGACATTGAATATGGTGATAGTATGGTGCTTTTAACCAGTTGTGTGAGGGTCTGATGACAGCAAGCAGTGGTTATTTTTGGGGAGGCTCAGTATGGGTCATGTAACTATGCATTAGAAGTCGATACTATGCAAATGAGGTGGAAAATAGTGAATCCTGTTTATCCCCAGGTTATGATGCAGGTCCCAAGAGTGTATGTGTATAGATTGTCGGGTGCAGGACTCGAATATAGGTGATAGCATGGGGGGGTGTTTCAAGCATACTGTACGTAGACTGGAGCCCTGGCTTAGCACACCTAAGCTAGGGGTGTGTCTATACCTGCCTAGTGTAATTGGGAGGGACAACAGCAATAGGAGAATAGTCAAGGTGAACAAGCTGGGCAAACAGGTGATAGTTATCACAATCAGCAGATTACAGGCCCAGACCGTCCCAGAACACTATGATAAAGTGAGCAAGCACCATCACCTCAGGTTTTTCCACACTCTACACCACCAGTGTATACATGCGGGGAAATTTTACAAAACAATCCAATGAAATAAGAAGGGCTGCAGCAGGCAACATAGACCAGCATGTGCAGGAGGCTGAGGGTGGTAAGGATGTGAATGCTGCCAAACAACCCTCAGTGAGGAGACAGAAAAGACTGTACAGACCCAGGGTAACTTACCAAGGGCTACATGAGCTGGAGATTGTGGAGCACTATGGGGTGGACACAGACCTCCTACAGCAGATTGTTGAGCTGCCGGCCACACCTGACACATCGAACAGGCTGAGGGGAACCCATCCCAGTGGATACCAAGGTATGTGTAGGCCTAGGTATACTAGCCACAGGTACCTCCCAAAGCACAACTGGGGATATCATGGGGATCTCACAGGCATCTGCATCCAGGGTATTCCACCAGTTCCTGGATGCCATGTCACCACATGCCAGTGAGCACATACATTTCCTCAACACACATGAGGTGTTGACCAGCAATATGCATACCCTGGGGTAGTGGGTGCTATAGCCTGCACATACGTGTGCATCAAAGCACCACCCGGTGAGCAGGGTAGGGCCTACATTAACCGCAGGGGCATCCCCTCCATCAACTGTCAGGTCATATGCAATGCCCTGGGCATTAAACTGAATGTGTGTGCTGGCTGCCCTGGAAGCTGTGACGATTCTGATATATGGCATCTGATGTAGCTATACCACAGCTTTGCCAATATGGACATCCCCTACGGTCACCTAGTGGGGGATGCTGGGTACATATTGGAGCCGTGGCTGATGACAACCATCAGAAATGCAGACACACCTGAACAACTACGCCATAATGAGGCACACGCACAGGCCAGACATATAATAAAGCATGGGTTTGGGATGCTCAGGTCATGGTTCCAGTGTCTGGACACATCCAGTGGAGCCTTGCATTATTCACCAGCTACATGCACCCAAATTGTTATGGTATGTGCTATGCTACACAATATGATCCTGCGGAAACAGCTACAGCAGGAACTGCATAGGGCAGGGCCACACAGCCCCCCACCAATGCCAAGGCCTGTACAGGCACAGAGTGACTCGGAGGAGAAACAACCTGAGCCGGACCCAATAGGCATAAGGAGGCATGCCCAGTATGACCTGGCCTTCACAAAGAGGCAACGCATAGCATATGCACTGATACAGTAGGTACCCAGGGGATGTCACCCTCTCTGACTCGCACAGACAGTAAAAGGGATGCCAAACATGACACTACCTGTGCTTAGCCATGTATAGGAAGTGCACTATGTGCATCCAACACAGGCAGCTCTCCAGCACTATCCTCTGGTCTGGCACACCTTCAAGGTAAGTCAATCAACCTACCAATTGGCAATTGTATTAGAATGTGTAGTTACCTGTAGCTATGGTATGGATGTGAGCATGCAAGGGAATTTGGTAGCCGAATGTTAAGGCAGCAGGCAGTAGATGTCCATAGTGGCACCATGATATCTGTAGCACATACCAGGGTCACCATAGTAGCCAGTAGTACACAGGGTGTCATAACCCACTGCGGGTAATGGGCTGAGCATCATGTGTATCCATACAGCCCACACAATTCTCAACCAGCTGGACAGGTGTAGACCAACACAGACAAATGCTGTATTATGGCCTCTGAATATGCCCAATGGATGACCCCCCCACAGACCCACACAGACAGACTACAGCAGGCCAGGCAATTGGATGTAGGTTGTGAAGGCTAGGACATCTGAAACTAATATGTTGATAATTAAAGCTAAGATCTGGAGTACACTGGTATGCCTCTAGCCAGCACAATAGGTAGGTCTATACACTGTAATGGAGTACCTGACATACCAGTACAGTAGTAGCAAAAGTGTACAAGTGTCAGGTGTGCCCCCCTTCCAATGTACACATATAACAGCAGTCAGGTGCACCCCCCGTTGCTGTGTAGGAATGTGGATACAGTCGGATGCCCCCCCATGCTGTGCAGAAATGTAGCAACACTCAATGCCACATGACCAATGGATCCCCTGCAGACACAGCATGCCACCTGTCAGTGTACAACGCAGAGGTCAGCACCACAGTACTGACTACCTGGACATGTAACACATGCGATACAGTTGGCCATACTGGGCATGCTCAAACACATGAAGGTATGATGGCAATGTCAGTCGACAACATGTGGAATGGTCATACTGGGCATGCTCACACACGTAAACACAAGACGGCCAGGTCTGCAAACACCAGTGGTCCGGACATATCTGCCGGTACATTGCTATACTGTTGGATGACTGTGCTGTATGGTATGTGTGTGGTACTGTCTATTGAATGTATATTTGCCATGGTGTATTGGTAATTCACATTAGCTGTATGCTCAGGATGTTGCTACCAACACTTGCAAAGGGCAGTTATTTGTTTGCGGCCAGAACAAGCCCATTGGATACAGAGTGAGTAAGGCTCATTGAAGCAGTTGGGAGCGGTTGTGCATGGGTTTGAGTGGTGTTAAGCACTGCTGACCTCTGGTTACAGCTTCTTACACTTGGTTAGACTCCACATTTCTTTACCAGTGCAATACTCACATACTGGTAGCCAAACACGCTTACACGCGCTCGCTCCCTCACTTGCACATGCACCGACATTGGTGCTTGCATGTGTCACTCACGCTGGGTGGGCGCGATCCCTTGTGATGCCTATTACATAGGACTATATAACTACAGTATCGGGTATGGCTGACCATTAGGCGATGGCATGGCATTCGACTGTACGGAATCGGCGGCCTGTCTTTATTGTGTGGGAAGGTGACACCTTGCAGCTTGGAGATTTTATCACTTACCTCAATCAAACAACCCCCTTCCTGAAGTTTACCTCTTCCCATAGCTGTACTTCAACCACTTTCTTAGATATGCAGATTTCCAAGGACAAGAACAATAACAGAATCACCACTGATCTATTCAGAAAACCAACGAGGGTTAACTTATTACTCCACAGTAAAAGTCTACATCCTACAAAAAACAAATATAATGTAGTGAAATCCCAAGGCTATAGATTAGCTCGAATTACCACAGAGATGGAACCATTTTTGAGAAACCTGAACAACTTAGAGAATGATTTTCTAGTGAGAGGCTATGAAAGTCAGATGTTAAAAAACATCCTGGAACCCATTATAGAACTGAAAAGGACTGAAGCACCTTCACTCAACCTCCCCAGTAGAAAAATGTTAAGTAATTCCACAGAGAATAACAAATGCAAAAATAGCTGCATCCTGACATACACTTTGGATTATCACAGTATCAAAAATATTATTGAAGAAAACTAGGACATTGTCAAAGAAAATCCTTTTCTGATTAACATCTTAGGTGAAGCCCCATCATTTGTTTATAGGAAGGCCAGGAATATTAGAAGTTTTGTTGAATTTAAACCTAGACCATGTGAGAAAAGCACTAAAAGATGTGAAACTAATTGTACATTTTGTATATTTATACAGCAAGGTGATAGTTTTTATTGCCCTTATTTAAAGAAGATCATTAAAACCAGTGCAGGGGGTGACTGTAACACTAAAAAAGTAATTTACAGGGCACAGTACAATGAATATGATGCATTCTATGTGGGCAAGACTGTAAATAAACTCAAGCGAAGGATTTCATGTAATCTGTCAGAAATCCGCTCTGGATGTAAAAATAATGCACTAGCCAAACACCTTTCTCTTCATAAAAGACACACAGGTTTTAAGTTCCAGATCCTGGATTGCATAGACATGGGTGATCTTGAAGGAGACATCCTGAATATTCAGGAGAAACATGAACTTATGTGGCAATTAAAGCTAAACTCTTTTAGAAAGCCCGGATTAAACTACTACTGTTCAATTAAAAGTGCACTGGAACTTAGAAAATTGCCACATTGTTTACATGACTAATTGTATTTTATTTTATTTTTTCTACAAATTGGTTTTAAATACCATTTTAAATCATTTGAAATTTAAGTGTATATTTTATTTCCATCATCATATATATATATATATATATATATATATATATATATATATATATATATATATATATATATATATATATATATATATTTTTTTTTTCAACTTTTTTCAAAATGATGGCAATAACAATACTAATTATACAATTATATAGGTTTTTAGGGTTCTTGTACACAGACCTGAAGAAGTCTAGAAGGACGAAAGCGATCTTTGTTAACAATAGGTTATGAAAATAGAAACTGATTTTTACATGCAAAATGTATATGTATATATTCATATATAATTTTTGATCGCAAAATGAACTAAGGTTTATATATTTCCAACCATGTAGTATATTGCCTTGTATATAAAATCACAGACTTAATAATCTACTTAATAATTTGGTTAAATAAGATGTACCATTAAAGTACATTAGGGATATATATTATTATGACAGCTACTAGGTAGGGCAGGACCAGCTCGAATGTCACACTGATGAGGGAAGGGATGTGAATTTAACATGTGTAACAATAACACTTTGTTTTACAGCACAATAAACCACTCCCATGCCTGATAAAAAGTATATATATATTTAGAAAGCTTGTGAGGAAATTATTACTCTATTTTTGTTTTACTTGGATCACTTGTCTGTGTACTTAATAAAGGATTTTCGACTGGAAACAGACTGCCTGCCTTGCTTGGATTACTTTCGAATACTTAGTAATGCTGTAGAATTATATATTTTCTATTATTACTTTTTGACTTGACGAGTTTACGTTCGCTACTTCTACTACTATTGTCTGATCTGATTATATACAGTGATTAACTAGAAATATATGGACTGAAAATCTTCCACACAGAGAAGTTTCTTAACACATATCAGAACATCCTGGTCATGAATTCACTTTCAGGGTGCTACAACTTATTTAATACAATAGGAGAGGAGGGAATAATAAAAATTATCTGGAAACCACTGAACTTTCTTGGATTTTTAAATTAAAAGCCCATTCAGAACCTGGTCTTAATCAAGCAGTTAACATTAAATCTATTCTTGATGCACGTTAATGAAGTCAGAGATTTCTTTTTATCTTGAGTTATTTGAAAATATTTGCATTTTATCAAATGATTTTTAGTTATAAATATAATGTAAAGAATTTTAAGTATACATCAAGTATATAGATAAAATGAAAGTAGGAACTAGTTAATAATGCTTCTTGTATCAACTTAATTGTTAATTGTTAATTATATTAGATTATGTGCCTGATTGATGAAATTTGATGATATATAAAGAAGGGAATTTTGGGCAGATATTTTGTTAGATCTGAAGAAGCGTATTTTATACGTGAAAGCGCTTATTTTACCTCAATAAATTCTTACATTGTTTTATTTACTGAGTCGTGGTGGTCATTTACAAGTTTGTCTTTCCACAGATATATATATATATATATATATATATATATATATATATATATATATATATATATATATATATGTATGTATATAAATTACATCTGTACATAAAAATGTATATTTGCTATGCTGGGAGCTGCTTACACCCGCACAGGCGCACTCGCATATGCTTACTGTGAGTTACATATGTTTACTGCCACTTATTTGTGCTTACTTGTGCCTTATTCATTATGACAGTACCACTTTGATTGAAGGAATCCGGTTAATGGCCCCATGTGAAACACGCGTTCACGTTTACATGTTTAAATGTTGGCTTTACAGCACAGCGACATTCATTCCACAAGGGAAATGATATGTTCTATAGTCGAACTTGAACCGGGAATGCCTTTACGTTAGCGGATGCTCTAAACACACAGTATTGGTGTTCTGCTTCATTTATGTGTATACCCACGGTTCATAGTTACCCGAACACATCTGTCAACACTTCACTTACACAGCATAAATCCATTCTCCTTCTGGGAAAACCGCAGTGCTACACATGCACCATTCCCACTGCTCTGGACCTGTGTTGCATATTTACTCACTCCGAGGATATTCAGAATCCCAAAGCTTATAGTCCTGGCACATATGGGTGTTTGATTGTCAGGGTGTTCATGTGGTTATCTGGGTTTAGGCTTGTCTGACTGGAGACAAGAACAGCCCTGTATCCGTTTGAAAGTCAGAATTAGCATGTTGACAGAGTTAGTCCCAATGTTACCATTCTACCTGTGTTTACAGATGCAAGGGTTTGCCCACCTCTGACCAGCTTGATATGTCGGCACTATATAATACGGGGTGGGGGGTTCCGCTGGTGTTTCCCTTCACATTCGTTATGACTGCTTTATTGTGACCATGTTTATATATATATATATATATATATATATATATATATCTGTCTGTACATACACATACATATGCACCTACATACCTATTTACATTTCCCATACTGTTGAATGTCTGCTGCGCATCCCCGCTGGCTTTACATCCTATATCCGATGGACATTATTATGGCCATCTCATAAAATTAGTGGCCCTTGCATGGCTTGGACCCAGAAACAGACACACCTTAGTCACCAGTTTGACCACTACACCATCCATGGTACATACCGCATGGATGGTAGCTAGGATATATGACTTCACTACAGGTATTCAACAGTACTGGCAACAAATGTGGCAATTGGTTGGTGTACATATGTGTACGGACCTCTCAACCACTCAGGGACTAATTTCAACAGTAACAGGGACAAGGCAAGGACAAATCAGGGACAATCATGGACACTTTTAAAATATTAGTACTATTAACTTGAAACGTTGACAGAATCAGAGCATATGTATTAATACTTATTTTCTGAAGTAAAAGACATCTATTATTCTTAATTATTGTCATTATTCATTCAGTGTAATTCACCACCTTTCCTCCAAAGTTCACTGGTTTTAGGGGGGATTAAGAGGCTGGCCAGTTATTGTGTGAATGCTCTGACCATTGGTAGGGTTGCCACCTTTTCATATGGCCAGGATGGGATATATTCGAGACACACCACATTTTTCAGCCCAACACATACCCACGGTAAGTACAGGGTTTAGAACTTTACTTATTTTCCTAGATGAGAGCTTATTCTTGTAGCAGTTTAGTTGCTTATTCTGTTTCTTGTAAGATTTAGGTATTTTACATGCAGAAATAACTGTTTTATGCAACTGTTACATGAAATATGGTACATAATTATTTCCTACAATCACAGGACATTTGCCATTGTATTATTTTTGGTCAGGGCACACCTACCCAAACAGGGACTGTCCCTCACAAAGTGGGAGAGGAGGTACCCTGCTTATGTCAGTGCCTTAATCACCCTATATCCAACTGCCACTACGCAAATGTGTAAAGTATATATTCTCGATAATGCATGTGGGGAGCCATGCATCACAGTCAGGTGTTTAATCCTGGGTAGTTAGTTCTGCATGAACGGCTGGTGGCTGAACAGTCTCGTGAACCACTACTGCACATACAACTTGTGTCCAGATGTCTACAGGACTGGACATCGTGTCGTGACACCAAGTCTGATGTTTACACAGGATACGTATTTCAAGAGGGATATCAAAAAATTGAACAGACCAATACACTTCGATATTTTTGGATTTATGAAAATGTGATAGGGTTATACATGCAAGGGATATATAGTTTGCAATCCTGAGACTACCTAGGGGGAGACTGCCTACTAGATATGAGTAGTGGTCACTATGTGCAGATATGGCTGCGCTAAGCTGGCAGCCCGAGTATGGCTGGATTTGGTGGACATTCAGGAATGGGGGAGTTGTGTACTGTAGAGGGGATGATGGGTATTCAATTATGCATCCAGGTGTGTTGTGGTTGGATGGCTCAGTTCAGGCCAGACCATTATGTGGGTATGTGCCAGTGACGTCTCTGTACATGTGTATCGCACATTTTAATATTCATATGATTGTGGGATTGTGTTCTACAGTATGGCCTGTCAGGTTGTATTGCGGATGTGTATGTTTGTTCTTTGTGTTTCTTTCTGATTTACCCACTGCTCCCTCATACACCTCCAGTTCACCTATTGTGCATCCAACACAGTCTCCCTTTGGCGAATTATTACATTACCTGACCCCCGACACCTATATTCTACA
>NC_056726.1:879609836-879687586 GCF_019279795.1 Protopterus annectens
TTTTCTTGCATGTATGGGACTGATTAATTGAGATAATTTCAGTTGGCAACTGTATGGCTCCTAAAAGGTCACACTGCATTTACTACCACAAATCTCCAGCTAGATTATATCCCCGCCTGTCAGTTACATCTTCTATCCTATTGGACTACTATCGTAGTACACTTTTTGACTCACTAAAAGATAGGTCCCATTTGCTTCCACATATCTCCAGATCTCAGATATACCTGTCTGTTAGTACCTCTCTTGTCATAATTGTATTTGATTGCTTAAAAAATTATACTATGGATGGACTCTGTTAAAGACGATAAAATTTAAGAGGCTGGCTGGCAAAAACATACTTATGTAGCCCAGAATACATTCTTCTTCAGATAGTAGTGTCAAGGTACAATCATTCCTTATGGGAGGCCACACAGTAGAAAACTGAGGAGAAATGGTTTGTACAAAAGACAAATAAGTAAACAAAAAATAAAAATAAAAAATACTGCTATCAAAGTGGCAGTCAGTGAAACAGAAAGTGAGACTGTTGGTAGTATTAGCACAGGATGGTACATAAAGAATGACTGCTTGTAAGTCAAGGTGGCAGATTATGGGAAGACAGATAACTTGAGGACAGATTATAGACTCACTTTATTTAAAGAAAGCCACATCAAATTACTTTACTTTAAGAAAGCCTTCCAGATTAGGATGTAATTAGTAAAAAGTGTGTGGATGTCTGTATCTTTTGTGGACGGTCAAAGAGGCTTTCACTGGTGCTCAGGACCCAGTAGAAGTAATTTGTGATAGTGTCCTTCTTTTTGTTGTTTTTATCTATGCTCTATTCATTATATCTTCTTTGTAATATTTATGACTTGTAGCATTGCTTTTTGTGTATATGAGAAAAGCTAGCACCGCCCACCTTTAAATAGGACAGACAGACAGTTCCACTGATCTTATTGTAATGATAGCATTTGAAAAACACTGTTGAGTTGGGGTATGAAATTATGTATGATCCTCCTGTGTGTGTGTGTGTGTGTGTGTGTGTGTGTGTGTGTGTGTGTGTGTGTGTGTGTGTGTGTGTGTGTGTGTGTATACATATACACATCAAACCTGGTGAGTGAGCCTTTGCAGATATCACTTTATCTCCCAGATAGCCTTGACATGATTGTTAGTCACACAAGCGCATACAATGAGTGATCAGGATTGACATCAGTCAGTTCCCTAAAACAGTTATTTATATTTTTTAACATATTTCAGTTCATTTTGTTGAAAAGGTAGGCCCACAGCGCACACTGCCCTTTTAGAGGAGAGAGCAGTCATAAAATGTTTGTATAAACATTTTAAACAACAGTAAGTGCAGTTTATTCATGTGCAGCTACAGTAGTAAATCCATCAAGAAGTTAAAGACAAACATAATATATGTGCTCAACAATCTAAGTTGGAAAACGTGCATGCGGATAACAATAGTTCTCGGTCAACCAACCTGGTGTGGCTGGCATGCTCTTCACAGCTTTAAATCAGGTCTCTGTAGCTGCACATATGTCAGCATCTTCCAAGGTGAGAACTGCTTCCAGTGATGCAATTTCAGGTTTAGACTCCTAGCATTTAGTAGCATAACCGTAAGCTTGTTTTTGGAGGGTATTTTTATATTGGGGAATTTTGTTCCTGTGACATTGCCTAAAAAGGCATTATGGCATGGCAAGAGCCTTAGCTAGTAGCTGAAATCTCAGAGATGACAGATAAGACCATGTCTGGCAAAGCATCAAGATCGGTCTTCCATCATCCCAGGCTGACAGATGCTGGATCCCAGAAACATAGCCATTTGTTGAAGTTGATCATTTTTTTGTTTGTACTGTGGCATCAACCCAGTAATTGATATGTTACTGTAAATAACCCACCCAGGTGGGCACCTACTGAAATTCTGGGGAGTATAACTGCAGTACGTACACGCATACAAATATTTCAAGCATGGGCGTTAATGCCCTTGTAGTCTGACTGCCAATATACCACAACAGTTCCCTTAATATGTGTCCAGGCTGTTCTTTAAAATATCTAAACTAGTGCTTGGCACTCTGTTCCATGCATCAGCTGCTCTTTCAAAGAACATGGATATACTTCCACTTTGTGAAGTGCAGGAATAGTAAAGCCCCCCCCCTTGCAAAAATATGCCTGAAAGGTAATGCTTTGAGTTGTACAACATTTCTCCATCTGAATCATACTTTATTTTTTTACTTGTGTCATCAAGATAAGGAACCATCAGAAACAGTCATGTTGTTGTCACTTTAACAAATTATATTTGTATAAGGAAATTAACAAACATAAATGCATATGTAAATGAAGTACTTTATATAAAGTAGCATATCTGATACTTATAAAAACTGCAGACAGAATAATTTCTGCAAAGTGTTGCTATCCTCTTCCACTGTGCAGGGCAACTAGGGGCTGGACAATCAGGACTGAGCAAGAAAATTAGAGTTAAAGCAACAGTGACAGAGCAAGCTGTGGTGGTAAAAAAAGAAATGTATGGACAAGATTTCTGAGGGAGCTTAGCAACTAATAATGATTGTATAGTGGGAGACTGGAAATGAGAAGTCTTGTTTGGAGGCATTAAGAATTTTTTGGGGAAAGGCAAGGATTGTAGCTGCCATGCAGAGAAAACACAGAAGTAAAACATACAGGTATGCAGGGGATAAGTGAAAACACAGAAGGAATTAATGGAGGAGATAGGAGCACTGTATAAGGAGATAGTATTGTGCATATGGGAACTGTTGTAGGAGAGTTAGGGAGCACAGCAGTCCTGGTAGGGGCTGTTATATCTATCAGTACTATGTATAAGGTGAAAAGAGCAATATAGAACTGAGTAAAGAAGCCACTAACTTTTTTTCTCGTAGAAATATAGCAGTTTTGAATACAAAAAGATGTGTTTGGTAAAGGTATTATGATTGATCTAGGCATACAGCAGTGCCAAGTCGGGTGGTAAACATTGTCATTATATTGATAACTATACTGCTCTAGAGTCTAGGCTAGATGTTTGATAATATTAGCACTAATTTAGCAGCCTTGCTATTAGAGCTTTGAGCCACTCACTACCAGACCAGTTTGCTTATGCATTAAATAATCAAGGGCAGATGTTGCTACTAGTACTAGTGTACAATTAATAAAGCTATGGTGATGAGAAAATACTGCAGCTATGGTATGGACTATGCCAGTTTTGTATAGTTGAGTATTTTGCTTTCTTTTAATTAAGTTATTCAAATGGAATGCATTATATTATATGGCAGTACATTTTCTAGGGCTGATTTATTGCGACTGAGTCTGTCTTGAGCTGTGACATTAAAAGGAATGGAACTTGCTTTTGATTTTGTATTTACTGTAAGGTTTATTAAATTTGAAACTGATGAAGGCATGCAGTTTTCAAGTGATGGAATAGTGTGAAATCCCTCTGAAGATTGTGCAAAGAGCAAATGAAAACCATTATGTACTTTACCACTGGGAAGACAAGCACTGAATAATTAAATACCTAATGTATTAAATTTAACTCCAGTGAATCATGCTAGCTTCAGGCTACATCTGCCAAAACAATAGTGAGGTAGTTAAACATTAATTTGGGCCTTTTTCAGACAAGACCCACTTCAGAAGGCACCAATTTTTACAGAAAGGATGCAGAGTATACAAGAGATAAGAGAAAGAGATTACAGTGTTAAGAATAGGTAACTACCTTTATTTGATGCTGGAAGATCAGAAGGCTGTGGATTCTATTCACACCCCAAAATAGCAGCCCAAACTAAATGGCTTTTTTAGTCATACAATTATTTCACACTCTTGAATGAAGTTGGAGACAGAATGTCTAGAAGATGAATACTGTGCTAGTCCCAGCAGGAAGACAGGACTGATTTTTATAGTTTTATGACAGGGCAGGATATGCATTTGCACTGAGGATTAATGTTTCATATGTTTCTTTTAGTGTACTTTGTTGTGATCATATTTAGTGCACCTTCCTGGTTAGCAGCAGCAAGCAGTCAGTAGTGACAGACTTCTTCTTTCAGCTTTTCCTGGTTAGGGGTCGTCACAGCGGACCACCTGTCTGCTCTAAAACAGCTGTTGATGTGCTTCCCTCTTAACAAAGGGCCTGAATGTGTTTTAAGACCATAACGCCAGAATTAGTGTGTGTGTGTGTGTGTGTGTGTGTGTGTGTGTGTGTGTGTGTGTGTGTGTGTGTGTGTGTGTATGTGTATGTGTGTGTGTGTGTGTGTGTGTGTGTGTGTGTGTGTGTGTGTATAATATGGATGTATCTGTATTTAAATAAATAAACTGAAAAGCCGAAAGACACAACAACATATTAGTAATGAACAAGAGGTCTGATTGAGTGCAATAAAATTCCGGGGGCTGTCATTAGCACACCCACTACAGCTCCATTTTTTGGGCAGTATTGTCTGTGAGCACCTATAATTATAAGAAAATGAAAAACATAAGATTTACATTTTTAGCTAAGGTAGAATGCTTGGGCTTACATTAGAATAATCTAAAAATAAATAAGAAGGCAGCGTACATATACATTGTGTTGTTTAATCGGTATCTGTGGTACTTCAGAATCAGACTCAGTACATGTAAAATGGAATGCCTATAATATCATTTATTTTATGTTTACTGGTCCAGGACTGGTACTCTGTTAGATTTGCTTAAGCTTTTTGGTTCTACTCCATGTGTGCCCTCCTTTTCTGGAAAATTACAGAATTGCTCAAAATATTTTGTGCATAGAAATAAGGAAATTACTGCATTTGAGAATGTTTGGCTATGATGATGGTTACAGTATGATGGTATTTTGTCCATTTAGGAGTCTTTCTGGAGGTTAGGATATCTGTCTGGGCATTTTGTATAATTTTTGTGGCAGAAATGGGTCTGTGAAATAATAGTTTGCAGATTACATCCACAGAAAGTGCTGACCTCTGGATAATCTTTATGTGAAAGATGCAGTTACATTACTGTTTTGCTTTCTGAATTCAGAGGTTCGAGCCAGGTACTTTTGGTAGCCTATTGGGATGGGGGACTTTCATGTCAGTGTGAGAATGAAATAACTGGCCATTTACTGTTGTAATTCTGGCTTTGCAAAACTAATATGTCTGAGGGAGTAAGCAATATGCATATAGGCTGTGACTATTGTCTCTGTGCAGCAGATGTATTTTAATGCTGGAAGGATCAAAGCAGAAACTGTAGTGGCGGGCAATAAAGTGACTGGCCCTGTTTTATTTTTAGTACTGCAAAGCCAGAATTAAGACAGAATGTAAACTGTGACATTGTGTGCATCACAAATGCATTAATATAGTCTTTTTATTTATTTATTTATTTTTTAATCCTGGCAGGGCCAAGCCAGATAGTTGATAGGTCATGGCTATGGGAGACTGTCAATGAAATGAGTGTTGTTCCTTAAAATGTACACAACAGTGGCACTTAATCATTTCTGTAATATCTTCATTTCAGAGTTATAACTACGATAACCAGAATGAGTGAGCTGAGTGTTACAGTGGCCTATCTGAAATCTATTAATTTCAGAGACCTGACTTTGGATGAAAAGTTAAGAATCAAGAGGACTGGAAGACCCACACCTAATCTGAAGATGGAGCCTAAAGGTACAAGTAGGTCAAGAACATACACATGCAGCTTCAGCAGGTCAGTGTACAACAAACACACCTGGATCTGTGGTTGTGAGAATACAAACAACTTGCACTGCTTTCCATGTTTATTGTTTGGTGGAGAGGATGCTTGGACATCGAAGGGTATGAATGACCTGAAGAGAACGGAAGAAAAGTCCAGAAAGCATGAACAGTCTGCTAAACATTTTGACAACCAAATGAGTCTAACAATGTTGAGAACTGTGGAAATCAGGTCTCAGTTAAGTAGTGGATACCAGTTATCAGTGGTAAGACACAACAAGAAAGTGGAAGCAAACCGTCATGTTCTATCACTTATAATAGACTGCATCAAGCTGTGTGCTGAAGAAGTTGCTTTAAGGGCCCATGATGAGTCTGAAGAGTCACTGAGTGCAGGAATGTTCCGGAGACTGTTAGACTTCACCTACAAGATCAATCAGATGTTGGCTGAACACTTGAGAACTTCAACTGTTTTTAAAGGAACATCAAAAAACATTCAAAATGAACTCCTGGACTGCATGCTAACAATATGCAGAGAATAAATAAAAAAGGAGATTTGTACCACAGAACTTGTAGCAGTAATTGCAGATGAAACCACTGATGTTGCTGGGCTATGGCAAATTGCTGTTGTGTTCCGTTATGTTGTCAATGGACAGATAGGTATTGGAACATTTTTGGGGATACTTTATACCACCTGGACAGACAGCAGAGCATATTGCTGGTGTGATAAGACAACAGTTGAAGGAAGTAGTGGGAGACCAGCATGAAAAAGTGATTGCTCAGAGTTATGATGGTGCATCTGTTATGAGTGGTGTTCAGCATGGGGTCCAGGCCATTATAAGAGAGGAGTTTAAATATGCCTATTATGTACACTGCTATGCCCACCAACTTGATCTGGTAATGCAAAGAGCCACACAACAGAATACTGAAGCAAGGACATTTTTTTTAACACTTGGTGGAATTTCAGCCTTAATTCCAGCCTTTTTCTCTCATTCAGTTCAAAGACAAGCTGCTCTGGATATTATAGTATCACAACGCATGCCAAGAGTGTCAGGAACATGGTGGAATTTTAACATCCGTACTGTAAATACAGTGTACAAAAACTTGCTGTCCAAGTGCTTTCATTATTTGTACAAGTGCCCTACATCTGCTGCACCAACTGTACAGGAAGCAAATGGGCTACTGCGAACAGTTGAAAATGATGAATTTAAATTTTGGCTTGCTGTTTTCCATCGTATAATGGCCCATGTTGAGATTCTTTACAGGCAACTTCAGTGTCATACCACGGATGCAACCACTGTCGAAAAGGATGTGCATACATTTTTGAACGAAATTGATGGTGTCAGATCAGGTATCGATGGTACTGCAGAGAAGTATCTACAGAGAGAAAATATCCTGTCAAGATGTAGATGAAGACCATCAGCTTCCCAACCACTGCATGAGACATTGTCGATTGCTGCAAAGGAAGTGTGTGATGTCAAACGTTTTAGGCAACATCATGATTTCAACAAACTGGCTATCTTTAAGCTTCTCAGCTACTACTGCCTAAAAAGTTTTCAACATGGATAAGAGAGTTTCCAGAAAAATCTGTTCACAGCAACAATAGACAACTATCCATTCCTGTTGACGGGGCAACTTAGAACAGAACTTGGAGTGGTGTATCACCATGAAGACTTTGCAGCAATTGGCAGTGCAGTCCAGATGTTAAAATTCTTGGTGGACAACTCATTAACCAGTGTGTTTACAGAGATTTACAATGTATTGTTGATTATAGCCACCACACCAATGTCAACTTCTGAGGCATAAAGGTGTTTCTCAACACTGAAAAGAATTAAAATGTTTCTTCATAGTACAGTGGGGCAAGAAAGAATGAATGCATTGGCTATGATTTTCATAGGAAAGGAGTTAACATGGAGTATAACTAACTTCAACCAAAGAGTTATAGATTTATTTGCACAAAATAAAGAAAGACAAATGGACTTTATCTATAAGTAACAAACCTGAGAAATACCCAGATGAACAGAATAGAGGCTCTTATTTGGTCATGTACTACACTACTACAAGCACTTATTTGGAACCAGGCAGGATCACATGAATAGTGTTTGCTTGGGAAACTTTAAACTGACCCTTTTGAGTCTCAATGAAAAAGGGGGAAAAAAGAAATCCAGTATGACCTGATGTGTTCCAGACCAGACCAGACCACAGCTTCTCTTCATGTGCAGAAACCCAGTGTGACCAGATGTGTTCCAGACCCGACCACAGCTTCTCATCAAGTTTGCAGCATACTGCAGAAGTAAGTCTTCAAACCAACCTGTATATACATGTAACAATGTGCAGGGCCGGTGTTAGCATTTTGGGGGCCCCCAGCAGATGTCAAGTTGGGGGCCCCCTAGGCACTTCCAGTCTATGTATCACCCTATCGCTGATACCCCTCCTAAGCTACCTTTTAGTTCATGCTGCAAAATGACTGACCTGTAACTACAATGCTCTTAATTACAACAGGCCTGTGTACTACAAAATGTTGGCCCATCTCACAAAGGGACATTTACAGTTACTGGGATTTAGTTGCGCAAATGATACATTGCAGGAACTCTATGTGCAGGTCTGGACTTAGGTGAAATGGCCCCTAGGCCTACTGTTTCAGCCACCCAACACACCCACACACACACACACACACACACACACACACACACACACACACACACACACACACACACTATATCCTCCAATCTTCCCCCAATCCCCCCCCCCCCCATCTTTGGCTTCCCATGCTGTACACATTATTTTTTTCTTCCTTTCTCAAATTTTTATTTACTCTTCAACTTTTTCAAGAAGCCATATCTTCCTATATCCTCTAAAGTTTTTTTCTTTTTACACAACATTTTCATCTAGTGATGGCTTGAACAGAATCTTTGATTAAGAAAAGAAATTGTGTTGCTGTTCAGCTTTCATTTTCCTTGCATCCTTTCAACACACCTTTCCTGACCAAGTAAGCATAGTAATAACCATTTAGAAAATAATTCAGATAAGCCAGAGCCACCAGAAGCCATTGGGTTATGCATGTTCTGAAATACATAAAGAGCATTTTCCCAACTTTTTAATTCAAGTTGTACCAAAGGCTTAATGTTCAAAGATGACAAAATAGTAACTCACATTAAACTAACAAGCCAATTGTTGTCTGAATATACAGGTCCTATCTTGGAAAAGCTTTCCTCCTTAACTCCCCCCCCCCAAAAAAAAAAAAAGATTGCCTATGCATCCCTCTGGTGTTAGACTGGGATGAACGTAGAGGTTCATATTTCTACAGGCATGTATTTCAAGTGACTACTGACATACATATACATTGCATGCTTCCTCATTTCTCAACCTCAATTGTCAAAGGCAGCTACCTACATACATGCCTGAAGTGTGATTGTGAGGAAAGTGAAAAAAATAACAACTTTGTTGTCCTAGACAGTACCCTGTCCCTGCACAAACTATAATAACCTTCTTTGTACACCTTTGAGGTCTGACAGAAAAGTAAAAGAAAAGAATGAACACACTGTCCTCAGGCCAAACACAAGCTATAATAACCTCAAGTGCACACCTCTAAGGTTTGACTGTGATGACCATTAAAGAAGTAACTCCAGCTTTACTCCGTACCATATAGTCTAATCAGAGGTGATCTCTGCCTAACATATAAAGCTATGTCAAACCCAGAGCTGTTGGACATGCTACACCTAAAAAATCCCAATCCCTCAGAGCTACACGCTCTAGGGACCTAAACCTTGTCACCACAATAAACAGGACATGCTGGAGGGATAGATTCCTATCCCAGAGACTTCCCATACTCTGGAACAGGCTACCCATCTATGTCAAGCAAAGTTCTTCATTAGCACTCTTCAAGAAAAATCTTGATGAGTGGATGGGAAATAGGAAATACACCCCGGGGATCACTTCTGTGTGTCTGCTCGTCAGTGGCACAGGGAAATAACTTGCTTGGGTGGTGTAAGCCAGGGAACCTTGTTGGCTAGGCTTGCATAGGCCCTTGGGCCGATAGCCTAGTAACTACCTATGAACCTATGAACCTATAATAACCATGCTGTCCACCCCCCCCCCCACACACACACACACACACACACACAGACACATAACCTACAGTAGTTTTCTGTACACACACATCTGAGTAGAGCTGGTTTTAGAATGGGTGCAGTTGAGGGCAGAGGCCATTATCAGATTTATCCTAACAGGGTCATATCAAACCATTGTTCAGGTTAAAGAGCATAATCAGAAAATGAATATGTTTTTCATTTTTCCAAAGCAGTAACAGCTTTTGTGGGGTCCCCACACAGTCAAGGATGATTAAGGGATCCCCATGTTTCCATTTACACAGTCTGGGAAGTGGGGGCTCCCAGATTTTTAGAAGATCTAAGTGTCTGAATGTTGTTGTTGTTTGTCTTTTGGCTTTTCCCAGTTAGGGGTCACCACAGTGGAACTCTGGTCCGCTAATGATTGGCAGCTGTTTTTTATGGTGCTGAGTTGCCAGCCCGACGCCCAAGGACATGCAGACTCCACATAGAAGGCACTCCCAACCCAAGCCAAGAATCGAACGGGAGAACCTCTTGCTGTGAGGCAACAACACTACCGCTGCACCACCGTGGCTCATATCTAAGTGTCTGAATGTTCTATGATATATTTTATTCATTAATTTTGAAATATAATTACTTGTTAGCTACATTTTAACTGATACCCAGAAGAATAATGTCTGTGTCCTGGCATTACTGGGTGTGTGCACAGATAAAAATCACTGATATTTTTTTACACACACACACACACTCACACACACACCTTTTGTACTTATTTCAGCAAATAGCAATACACTGTCTAACACTGGTATTGTCATACCAGATCAGTGAGTGGCATTTAGCAGTCGTCAGACAGCAGCAGGGGTAAGTCACTTTTATTTACCTTCCCTGATTTTTCTCATAGGTTTGCTCTATCCTTTGTAAAAACTTTGGTTTGCTTGTAAATCATCCAGGATTAAAGACGGCCAGTAAATCCAGACATCAGAGTTTTATACGTATTTGTCCAAAAATGCAAAAAATAACACCACAGCCAGCCAAAGGTCTTGTTGAAGAAGACAAATTGAAAATGAACAAAGACTTAACAAAACCACCACGGCTTCCAGTATGATAAAAATCCAATTTATTGCATAAGATAAGCGCTTTCATGTAGACACTCTACGCTTCTTCAGATCCTTAAAACAATGCCCCAATACAAAAATTTTATAGCAGCAAAATTACAGTCCATGTATCAATTATATAATAAAACAATTAAATAACAGAACTGACATTAATTACCCTCCATAAAAAAAGGCTAAAACCATTTACTTAAAGCGCTGCGCATCCAACTCTAGTTTAATACAAATGCTACTGTTCAAACCAGGATAGATGTGTGCTTGTAGCTTGTTGGATCATAGCAGCATGCATCTTAAATACATTTTCCCTAACATTATGAAGGGTCAGTTGAATAGGGTGGAGAGGCTTTGTGGAGATAGATCTGTTCTGCAACAGGAAGTAAATACTTTGGAACAGTTATTTTTAGATAGAGGCTACAGAGGGTCTGATTTTTCTAGGTTCGGGATGAAATTATCAGTGAGAGGGTGAGTTCCCCTGACAGTGATAACTTACCACATAGAGGTACCACACGATGTGAAAGAAAATATGGAACTCATTTAGTAACTAGATACACTACAGATAATAAGAGGGTACATGAAATTATTAATAGAAATTGGCATTTTCTTATGGCTGATAGGGATACTATGAAATTGGTTGGAGAACAGCCTAAGTTTATATATAAGAACAGTCAGAATATGAAACAGATATTATGTGGTAGTAGAACTTGCACTTTAACTCAAAAGGGAGAACTTGGTACTTTCCCCTGTAACAAGTGTAAGATGTGTAGTAGTATGACACGAATTCAAAAGTTTAAGCATCCAACTCTGTTATGAATTTGAACCGAGATTTTGTGCCTCCTGCAGTACTACTAGCCTCATTTACCTGGCTACATGTGATGGGTGCAGCTGTTTTTATGTTGGCAAAACCAGGAAACATCTTCGGGATAGAGTGCACCACCATTTATATGATATTAAGCATAGGAATTTATGCAATGCTTTAGCCAAGCACATAGTAGAATTTTCACTTCATACATTTAGTTTTAGGGTTTTACAAACTGTCTCAATGAATAAGAGAGGTAGTAATAATAATAATTTTATTGAACACATGGAACTGAAATGGATTTTTAAGCTAGAAGTACACATCTATCCTGGTTTGAACAGTAGCATTTGTATTAAACCAGAGTTGGATGCACGGTGCTTTAAGTAAATGGTTTTAGCCTTTTATATGGAGGGTAATTAATGTCAGTTGTTCCGTTATTTAATTGTTTAATTATTTAATTGATATTTGGACTGTGATTTTGCTGCTATAAAATGTTTTGTATTGGGGCATTGTTTTAAGAATCTGAAGAAGCGTAGAGTGTTTAAGTGAAAGCGCTTGTCTTATGCAATAAGTTGGATTTTTATCTCACTGGATGCCATGGTGGTTTTGTTAAGTCTTTGTTCACTTATTTGTCTAGAAAATGAAAGCTGATGAAAAAAGTGTTATACTATTAACCTTTTAATTGAATTAGTGTAATATCTGGAACATGCTCATGATTTTGAGCCTTTATTCTGCTATTATAGGTATTGCAATGAATTCTTCTGCAAAGAAGTTGAAAATTGCAGTAGCTGGTATTCTGCCAGTGTTTATAAAACTCCCTGAAAAAGAATAACCATCCCTGAAGATCAGAAGCGTCAGCTTTTCTTAAAATCCAAGGTTTGCACTGAGAACAGTTACTCTGGGCTGCTGATTTCTCTAGTGCTTACCTTGTTTATGTTCATTATCAGCTCTATCCTAACAGGGTCATATAACAGACCTGTTCAGGTTAAAGAGCATAATCAGGAAATTAGTACATTTTTTCTCCTCATTTTTCCTCAACCAGCAGCAGCTTTTGTGGGGCCCCCCACACACACAGTCAAGGATGACTAAGGGGGCTCCCTTGTAGCCACGGGGTATTGCAAGTACCAAAAGCTGGCTATGTTAGTTTTAGTAGGCTGAATGTCCACTGGCAAAGTTTAACTAAGTCAGGGGTACTGTGTGAGTCATAAAATATTTATTGGAACTGTGAAGCCTGTTGCTTGATAAAACACTGTTACTATAACCAGGGATATCTTTGAATTTTAAATATGAGTTATTACCCATCTGGTTTATTAAGTACACAAGACTGTTGTACTAGCTTTTGTTGGTTTGACAGACCTGTTGCAAACTATCAGGGTAAGGCAACCTGCTGTGGTTGGGGGCCCCCTAGGAACAGGGGGCCCCCAGTGACTGCAGGGTTCGCTGGTTCCTAAATCCGGCTATGACAATTTTCTGTGTAGAGCACTCAGCATGTGCCACAGTGACTGAGCATTTATTTCATGTAAATTGATAAGCATGGCCAGCATTGATCCCACTGTACCATAGCCACACCCTGTTCTTGTTGGCCACACCCCGATTTGTTGGCCACACCCATTCTGCTGTCTCCTGCAGCCCTCCTTTGATTCGAAGTCACCAGCCACGACTGCATACCTTTGTTTATAAGTTGTGCAACATGGGATGATTTCCTCACTAATGCAGACATATAATGATCAAAGGCTAGATTATTATCTGTGTGTGTCCCTAAGTCCCTAACTACTGGGTCATCTCTAAGGGGTGTGTTGTTAATATGATTGTTACCAGGGATGGATGACATCCCAAAGGATGATCATATGCATTTCTTGGCAGTTAGTTTTAGTCCATGACTCTGACACCAGTAGTTTGTCTGTGTCAGCCCCTTCTGGAGAACATGTGTGTCAGAGTGAGATTCAATGGCAGCTCCTAATTTGCAATCATATGCAAATTCAGTCAGCCAATGACCACTGACATTGGCCTTGACTTCTGAGAAGTAAATGCCAAACATCAGCAGTCCAAAGACTGATCCCTGAGGGACTCCACTTGTGACTGGCCTCTTTGTAGAAGTGGACTCCACAATTTTGCCTTCCTGGGACCTGTCTGTGAGCCAGCTCACTATCCAGTGGGTGACATACAGGTTTGTACCTAACCTCTTGAGATTATCAACAATGCTCAAGTGGGGTATTATGTCAAATGCCTTTGCCAGGTCAAAGTAGGCAGTGTGAATGATTTTGCCCTCATCCATTGCTTTGGTGACTTTCTCAAAGAAGTCCACAAGGTTGAGTAGGCATGATCTGCCTTTGGCAAAACCAAACTGGATTGGGTCCAGTGTCTGGACGTTTACTATATCTCTATTGATCACCTCAATGATAATTCTTTCCATGGCTTTACATATAAGACTAGTGAGACATGGGTATGTAGTTTACGGGGTTTGTAGATGGCCCACCTTTGTGCAGAGGAATGACTATTGCCTTTCTCTATTTATGAGGTACAAAGTCTGTTTGGAGGCTACAGTTAATTAGTAATTCCAGAGGCCCTGATAGGTCATGTTTCATGGTATTTAGAAGGCATCCTAGGATATTGTCTGGGCCCATTGATGCAGTGTTCTTGGTCGTAGATAGACCATTAAGGATCTGATCCTTAGTAATAGTAGTGGGAGTTACATTTGATGATATTTCCTGAGGGAAGTTTGAGAGGGAGAGTGGGGTAAAGTTGGAGCTGAATTTTTCAGCCAGGAGGTTTGCTATATCTTCTGGCTCAATATAGGTGGCTCCATTTACAGTGCGCTCTGCACACAACTGTGTATTGCCTTTGAGGGTGCAGACATAGCTAAAGAATGCTTTGTGGTTGTCCTTGGCCTTGGAGTCCAAATTTACCTCAAATTTGGCTACATCTACATTTATAAGTGTAACTTGGTTGACACACACACACACACACACACACACACACACACACACACACACACACACACACACACACACACACACACACACACACACAGACACACAGTGGAGGTAATGGAGTCTGAATTGCTGTTGTTTTCCTTCTCCCTATCAGTAATCATTCATAGTTGCAATTCATTAGCAACAGATACTGAGGGGGGTGCCTGCACTATGTTTACACCTGGTACATGAAGAGATGAATGTGAGATTCAACAATTCTAATGATTTCACAGCTCATATGCATCTTCACTGTGCTAACAGGCCTGAATTTGGACTATGAAAAGGTAACTGTGTAGCTAAGGAACCTGAAGGTGTTGAGAGTTGTGTATGTGGAAAACACAGAAGAAGATTGTTTTTACTTTGGATTTGTCTGCACAGAAGACTACTGGTCGTGATAAGGTATGATTGAATATTTCAATTATATGGATTTGCTCACATCTAACCAGGGAATATATATATATATATATATATATATAGATGCATTAGCAAATGCAACTTTTATCTGTATGTAGTTCTTAGAAGTTTACTGATGGCATAGGCTTTTTGTTACGGCATTTTACTTTCTCAGATACACATCCTTATTAACTTTCATCACAAGTGTTACTGTTTTAACCGCTCCTCTTTACACTCTTCCATGTTATTTCAGTGAAATGTAAATGTCAGTATTGTCAATGACACATGGGTGGTTAGCCTTCTAAGATGGCTCACAGATAGATCAAGGGGAATACTGGGCAAAGGTAGGGGTGACTGGCAATTGCATAAAAATGACTGTTCTGTGGTAAATGTGTACACATGCCTTTGGGACAGTTTGTTTGAAAGCACTTATAACAATTGACTGATGTGTTATTCCTTGTTTGGCACACAATGTCATTTTCCTTTTCTTTTGGGAGGGGAGGAGCCAAATTCCATTTCTGTGTTGCCACAAGTATTTTTACTGACGTTTGCTTTGCTATTATTAGTCCTTGGTTTGGTTCAAACCTTGGTTTGTATGTGACTCCAATATGTTACAGCAATATAACCCTTTTTTATACTTGAAAAATATTGAATAACTAATAATATGTGTCATGTCTAAGCAGGACTTTTATTTATGTGATATTTATGTGTAGCATCCTTTTGTGTTTATGCCATCTAGCACTATGGTACACAGGTGTTCCAGTCCCTGCAGCCCCCCCCCTTCAGTGACTCTGAGAATGACATCATTGTCTAAGGCTTTCATCAGTATGTTGCCTTTCTGCTTGAGAGAGGAGATGGGGATATGTCTGGAAGAATGTGAATTTGAAACCAGATAGTGAACAACGTCAATGCTCTTGGGGCTCAGCAGGACATATGATCAGGTGCACCATAGAACATTGACATGATTTCATTGTCCCAGAGGAGAGCAGTTGCTGTGGCCCATGGACAGCTGGCTATTGGGACAGGGAGGCTGTTACAAAATCACCATTCATGCCAAATGAAGCGTTCTTATCCACTGTCAGGGATCCAAATGGTTCGATAGAAATTGCACAACAGCATGTAACTGATGTTGGTGCTGCTGTTACAGGGAGGACAAGTATGTCCCAGGAGGAGCTTCTGGGTAGGCTTACATATGTCAATTTTTAACAATTTCTTCTAGAGTAAAATATTGACAGTAATAGTTAAGTTGGTATAATACATTTTTGGGGGGCCTTATTTATAGATTGATACAGTTAACAACATGTTCTGGTTCATTAAACATTGGCTTGGGATGGACGTGTCATTCAACTTTCAATTCAATGTAAAGGCAAAAGTAGTGCAATCCCGGAGTTAGTATATATAGTTAGGGGTGGGGTGGGGGATTTTATATTATATTTCACTGAAAGCTTCAAAACAGTACATTTTAAACCATAATAGAAATGCATACTTACAACACCAATGACTAACACTTTCCAGAAGACAATATATATCCAAACTAAGTGGGGGGTTATGCCCCCCTCACTCGCCAATGTGGGGGACTGTGCCCCCCCAACTATATACACTTACTCCAGGATTGCACTATAGCAGGGAAAATGGCATATACCTTATACTTGCCTTAAAGTACTCTACACAGTCCCAGTACTTCACTTCAGTGAAATGAGATTTGGTGAAATGAGTTTTCAGTAATTTGAGATTTCAGCAATTTGGTCAGGGTGAATTGAAATTCGGTGAAATTAGCTTTCAATGAAACAAAGTAGAACCATCCTTACATTTTGCTTAACTTCTTCCAGGACCATCCTCCTTTGCAATTGTGGAGTCATCTGCACATGGTAAGCCACACATTTTTATTTCAGTACTGATGAGCATTTGACAGAAATATGCATTTATCCGTAAGTGTGAAGTGGGTGTCAGGACTCTGTGTGTACTGCAGTCCTGTCTGTGATAGTGGCACTAGTGTTTGTTAGCATATATTAAAATGTAGTTGTGTAGCTATTCCTTTCTTTCCTGTGTTTCTTGTTTATTATCACAGGTGATCCGGCAGACTCTGATGATGATGGTGTTCATACACAGGCATTTGGGGGCTGCAGAGGTTGAAACTGAGACATAGGTTGAAATTCAGCCATCTCCTATAATTTCATCAGACACAGCTAGTAAGCCCACATAAACCCATTCTAGTCAGCCGTTAGAATACAATCAGCCAATGGATGGATGAGTTTAGGACCACTGACATCCCATGGTTGTGTAAATATACATGAAAAGCAGAATTAAAACTAGACAGGCAGCTGCATATATGCAAGACTGATATGTTTAATATTCTTCTCTTGTTCTCTTCTTGTTATTCCACAGCCAGATCATTGTCATATTTAAGCATAGCATTCTCCCTGATTTATCTAGACACTTGATCAAGGTAGTATGGTTACTGTGGCTTTAATGCCTCTTGACTCTGGCCATAGCTAATGTGTGGGTGAGGTGCCTTGCAGGAGGGTTGTCAGGGGTGCTTGGAAGAGGCCTGCTGTCGATCCTCAACCTGATCCTGGTAAGTCTTTTCATGCCACTTGACATATGTTTATGGCCATCATGGAGGCATAGGCACATTCCAATATGGCCTCTAAGGAAATGCTTAAGGTACCAGATGTGGCACAGGCTGACATGCATGACTGCCTCCACCATGTTGACGATTCAATGGATTGGATGAATGACACATTGGAACAAGTGGTGGCTGGGATGGAATGTCTGCTGGGAGAGGGACAGCATCTATGTGCATGTAGGTCAGCCACATCATCTGATGTTAGCCGATGTGCCTGTGCCAATCACGGTCCTGTAGTGGCACTACTTCCACTTCTCTATCACTGGTTGAGGTCTCCACACCTGAATTCTGTGGATCACCTATATATCAGAACCATCAAGTAATCTAATAAATCTCCATGCCTACCAGCAGCTAATCCAAATTCCAACTAGATGTGATAAAAAAATCTAAAAGGGAATCCATCCTTGACTGGGTCCTAACAACCCCACATTGTACCCCCACACAAGCAGTGTCCCACACACCTTAAGTGACCACAACATAATATATCTTATATGTAGTAGAACAAGCATATGCAAAACCACTAACTATAAACCCACTAGAAACACAAAAAAATTCTCTCCTGAGGTCCTCAATACTTTACTCTGTAACTGTGACTAGAGCCCCCCCCCTAAAAACCCTCCCATTTGACCAGGCTGTAGTATATTTCAACAAAACATTTCTACAACACCTAGACACTGTTGCTCCATTGCGCAAAATCAAGGTTAGAACCTCTACAAATCCCTGGCTCAGTAAAGAAACCAAACAAATCCTGAAGTCCAGAGACACTGCCTGGCATTACTATCAGAATACCAAAGAAACACAAAGCCTAACTAAGTACTAAGAACTGTGCAACCATGCAAAAAATGCATTAGGCTGGACATAAAATCCTACTACATGACATTATAAACTAAATACAAACACAACCCACCAAAATTTTGGAAAAATGTAAACTAGCTACTAAAACCCACCCAAAAGACTACCCCCAAACCAACCACCCCTGACACTAAAGGTCCCATCGAAACACAATTCAACTCCCACTTTGTGAACTCAATTCTATCCTTAGTATCACAGGATAGTGACTACCTCACTATCCCCCCAACACAAATAACACTAATACAAGCTTTACCCTCAAAACAGTTTCCACCACTTCAATGAAAAGCATGCTGTCCAAATTAAAAACCTCATAAACAGCAGCCTACCTACTCCCCAGCTGTTTCTTGAAACTCACAGCAGATGCTATTGCTATCCCAATCTCCACTCTCCTAAACAGATCAGTTGTTGAAAACTGTGCCCAAACTCTGGAAAATATCCTGTGTTACACCCATGCATAAAGGCAGGACCTCCACTGAACTTAATAACTACAGACTCGTTGCTTTATTCTCCCCCCTGGCCAAAATCCTAGAAAAATGCATCCGTACCCAGGTACTAAAATATCTCGTAGACAACAACATCCTGTCACCTACTCAGCATGGTTTCAGACCTGCCCATAGTACCACTACAGCCCTCCTCTGCTTCAAGGACACAGTAAACCATCTAAAATACGAAGGCCTGCAGGTGTCAACTCTTTTTTTGGATATGTCCAAAGCATTTGACACAGTCTCGCACCAAATCCTGCTAAACAAACTAAACCAATATCACATATCAAATTCCACTCTTACCTGGTTCCAAAGCTACTTAACTGACAGGTACCAAGCTGTGAAATGGGAAAATTCTCTCTCTCCTCAGCTGCCCATAACTATAGGAGTCCCACTGGATTCTGTCTTGGGACACTACTATTCACAATCTTTCAAATGACCGCCATACCTCCACACAGCATGCATCTTTCATTCAGTATGCAGATGGTACTACCTTAATCTGTGCTGCACAAAACATTCCCACCCTCCTGCAAACAACTCAGCTAGCATTCTCTGATGTTGAAAATTACCTTACCAAAGCACATCTTATCCTCAGTCCAAAGAAAACTCAGCTTATGATTATAACCAGTTCAAACAAAACATTGATAAGTCAATTCACTATCTACTCCACAAATGTTACTCCAATCACTCCAGTGCACAGGCTAAGCTACTGGGAATAACCATAGACTCCCACCTAAAATTTGATAGTCATCTCAACTTAACTATTAAAAGAGTACATGCCAAACTGGGATCACTCTACCGTATCTAACCATTTCTTACCAACAACACAAGATCAGCCATTGCTTGCTCCCAACTTCTATCCACCCTACTCTATGCATCTCTCATTCTGACTAATCTCAACAAAACTGAACTAAGCAAAATGGGAGCCTGCTATAACAGCAGTGCCTGCTTTGCTGCAAATTGCTCATATAGACCTCATCACTGTACTGCTTTGAGACAGCTCCATTGGCTTGAATTGCCCAACCTCGTAACCTACAATCAGCTCTGCCTCTGTCATTCTGTCTGTTACCTCCCCAATAAGTGTCCTGCCTACAAAAACCTAGTGCAACATCACTCAGCCAAAAGGCCTCTTAGATCATCAAGCAAACTACTACTAGAAGTCACCAACAGCTACAATAGCTTTGGAGACACACTATATAGTAGTTCAGTGGCTAAAAAATGGAACTCTCTCCCCACTACCATACAAAAAACATCATCCAAAGCCACCTTTAAAAACCTCATTAGGCAACATCTCAAGCAAAGTTCACAGTGCCATGATTGCTCCTCAGGCTAGTAAAAGCAGATAAGGTACACATACTAAACCTAGAGTACTTGATAATAGTTTTCACTCTTACTCACAAACACTGGCTAATCTACAATGTATGTGCTCTACCTGTGTACTATGTATGTATTCTACCTATGTTCCAAACTTCAGCTGTATGCCACAAATCTATTAATTAACTTTATTTTTAAATTAATATTTTTTTGTTTCTCTCCACTGTAACTGTTGATGTGCTGCACACCACTGTAAAAACATGTCTATTGTAATTTGTGTGTATACTGATCATGTCTAAATATCTAAATGTATCTGTAATTTTTCTATGTGGAGCTTTTCTCCCCGGGCCTCTGCTGAAAACAGGCCTTTTTGTCTCAGTCAGACACCCTCGGTTAACAAATGTAAAATAAAATAAATAAATAAATAAATGTGGCAGGCCATGGGGTCATGGTCCTGGATGGATCCTTGAGGAGAGCTCGTACAGCAGATTTCAATCACATTCAGGTAGCAGCAGTGTATCTTACCTTGGGTATGGATGTGTGAGTGCAACTCCTGGAAGAGCCAGTTTTCCAGGGCGATGGTGATGACGAACTGTCTCGTCTACCATGCACAACTTACAGCTGTCTAACATACCAGGGTGTGTAGCTACCACAGAGCTTGGCTGTGTTCTTGCAGGCACTCACACACCAGTTTCACCTGGAATGCCATTACAGACACAGACACATAACAGTTGCATGGGTCATTCATGAAGCTTACAGCTTATTCTGTCTCAGTGTCCATTTGATACTTTATCGAAATGTCTCCCTATTTCTCTTTCTTACTCACACTCACTCACTACCTTTTGTGTCAGCCTAATCCTTCTGCCCCCCCCCAACACCCTGTGGAAATGATGATAACTGTGCCTTGTCTTCTTTTGATTATAACTGTGTCCTTGTTTTCTATCTTTTTGGATTCAGAGACACATACGTCTTTTGTCTGATGCTAAGGGTACATAGCTGACTTAGTACTTAGCATATCTGTGTTCGTGATGCTGTTTTGCAAATTGTACTGCTTTCTTACAGGTGTTTGTAATGTGTACATCCCTCCCAACCTCTTAGACAAACAAAGTTGGATGAAGCATTAAATAAAAGTGTGACAAAGGCCCAACAATGGGGAAAGTTTTTAAAAATTGTGACTTGCAAATGTAAACAGTTGATAGAATAGCAGGTTTTGCATTGCTATTTTTATTTTTTCATGAGGAATATGAAGTCTGAAACTGAAATGGGTCATTATTTTCTAATGCCACACTTTAATGATTTGTCAGTACAAAATTAAGAGGCCAAACTGTGGACATTTGATAAAAATATGTACATCCTAGACATATGAATGTGTGAATCTTTGATACATGAGGCCTATTAGTTGATACAGGATATGTGTATTCACATAAGTCACCGATGTCACATCTTGAAGTAATTGCAGTAAAAATCACACACTTTACACTTACATTACCAAGTAACAGTATGCAAGCGTATGCCATTTTTTTTATTCTTAGACATTTACTTCTCAGTTCCAGGTTCATCATTTACCTTGGAAATATAGCAGTTGTAAGAGTTTTAGTTCAGGGCTGACTCTGTCTAATGGTAGCAGTACACAGCCATTACATGCTTATGTAAAGGTTGTGAGCATTGCCTGGCCTCAATATTACTATATGTATGTGCATAGGATGAAGGTCTTATCCCCTTAGGGGTGAGTGTGTCTGTTGTCCATTGCCTCTTGGTTGGTGTGAAGGCATATTGTGCACACCTACATTTGCCTATACCCACAGTTGCTGCTAGTTCCCTCTCTGACTCCTCACCTGCATGTGGTTGTGATGACCTTGCCAGTGGTGGTGAGATATGTATCTCAGCAGCCCAAAGACATGCTCTGTGATATTTCTTGCTTGAGCATGTGCATCATTATATCATTCTTCATTTGGTCTGCATGCATTTCTGATGTGTGTCATCAGCCATGGTTCCAGTGCTTAACTTTCATTCCGCAGTAAATGACCCTATGGGATATCCCCCCAGTAAACATCTCATATAGTTGACAGTTGTGTCAGCTATTTGAGTCATGGTAACTGCCTGGTTTGCCAGTACACACATTCAATATGATTTCTTTAGCATTACATATGACTTGGCAGTTAATGGAGTGACAGCCCTTTCTATTTATGTGCACCGTTCCCTGTTCCCCAGGTGGTGCTTTGATTTCTATATCTGTACAGTCTATGGCACCCAGTGTTTCAGGGTAGTGTGCTACAGGTTAGAACCCCTGCATAGTTCTGGCTCTGTCCTCAGGTGTACAGGGAAAATATATGTACTCACTGGCATGTTGTAGCACAGCATTCAGGAAGTGATGGAGGATTCCGGATGTTTGATGCCTGTGACACTCCCAAAACGTCCCTTGTTGGTCTCTGGATGGTTCCTGTAGCAAAAGCTACACATACATTGGTTTACTCTTGCTCTCAGTTGATGACAACAGAGGTTGTAGAATTTCAATAGTTTGTGTCTATCCACCCTGTAGTAGCACTCTACAGTTTCCACCTCATGCATATTGTGAAAAGTTAAATAGGGGTCTAAATATCCTTCTCCTTCTTGGCCACTGTCTATTAGCAGCAGCAGCAGCATAGACTTGGGCCTGCTGCACATACACACAAATAAGAGCAACAGCACCCCTAACATTCTTTCTGTGTAACCTAGTTTCTGTGACTGTATTGCAGTAGGTTTTGGAATTCACAAAGAAAACAAGCACTGAATCTGCATGGTTGCTTTATAGCTTATTGAATACCTCCTTCATCTTGTATTGATTGACTAACATACAATTCAGCTGCTTATGCTGCAATCTGCATTCATGTTTACCATATGTGCAAAGCTTTATATGGTGTATAGAACTGCTTACTGAATACAAAATGCTATGCTGTTGACTTTATTGAATCTGAACCACAGAGTATAATTGATACATGCAATGATATCTGTGGGCTATGCCATGTGGTACTTTGTCTGCTGTCACTGTTCATCTTACATTCTCTTTCATTTAAAAGATTTTTGTAATATGATCTGTTTGCCTGACTGTTCACTAATTCCTGTTCAGTAATGCTGATTGGCATCAATAGCGAATAATTTTCACTTTGTTTATTCATTATGCAATAGAAAACAATACTAGCAACAATGAAATATTCAGTTATATAGGCAATTTCTGTTTACTAAATTCTGTTGTACTGCACATCAGATTGTTTTCATTGTCATTCAGAATAAATTTTGACCAGAAACTGTCAGCATTTGTGTAGCAAGGAGGGTGTAATGGCAGCAGTTAAATTTACATCACTATATGTTTATTTCAATGTGCTATTTCTTATGATCACTATGGCGATTTCTTATGTGACTGTAACTAGAGGGAGGGTAATCCATGTATCAATGGTTTTTATGCAGTGCTCATTCATGTACTTAAAAGATGTAGACAGACCCCCCCCCAAACACACACACACAAACCAATTCCAATTAAACAGGAAGTTCTGTAAATGATTTGAATAGAGTATGGTGTAACTGAGCTGTACAGAAAATGTGTGTGTGTGTGTGTGTGTGTGTGTGTGTGTTTGTGTGTGTCTGTGTGTGTATATGTACATATATATATGCATCTATATCATACAACCCCCCCCCCCACCTCCAACAAAACCTCATTGCAACTAAACAGAAAAAAACTGTCAGTGAATGTAATTCACAGTAGTTACAGATCAAATGAGTCATGCACATTTCCCACGTATAGGCCTGGTGATCATGCAACTGATTTGGAGGACAGGCTACCATGAAAGCTGTAAGGTCAGTTAGTATAATGGTGTGATGCACTGGAGGAAGACAATCCAGCTGTCGGTGACCTGACACTGCTGTGTGACCATGATTGTGACCTGGAGCGTTATGTCCACCTAGATGTAGAGGACCGTTGACATGGCCTGTAAGAAATGTATTATGATTGTTCACTGTAAGTACTGACATTACTGTCTTGAGAACCAGAGGGATTATCATGTGATTTACCCCCCAAGTGTCTCGAAAGTAGCCCTTCCCCTCCCCCTTGTAAGACTCAGTGCAGTTTCGCTCTGGTATGTCCTTGCAACTGATGCTTGATGTGCCACCATACTAAGTATCAGTGATACCATGGCTTTATCCCTGTTCTCTGCCAATTCATAGTAGTATAGGAAATCATCATGCATACCCTGTAGGACTTTGACCATTTCTAGCTGACTCTCTGTTGCAAATGACCACTTAAGAACATCAAGTTTTTTTAATCTTTGTGTGTTTTACATGTTTCATTAAATGCAGTGTTCTTGTACCTTTGAAGTTGTGGGAGATTTTGATTTGCTATTCATCATCTCCTTGGTTTTGGTGCTAATTTCAAAAAGGATACAATGGCATTGTGTGATGCTCAGCAAGCTTCCACTCCTGCATCTCCATAATACCTGCAGACAGTAGTCAGTTTTAATTGGTTACCTTGATGCATCTGCTTTGCTGACCATTGTACTACAGGGTTCTAATCTAACACACTCCCAATTTTATTAATGCTTGTCCACTCAATTTAAAATAAAAAATAAAAAAATGTAAACATAATTATAAATAACGATAAGCATGTACAACAGTGGAGCTCATATGAATTATGTGTGTGACTGAGGGCATACTGACTGTTATGTTTCCGTAATTGTAATTGTGTTCTATGGCCTTGAATGGCCTTCAGACTTCAATAATACTCATACACTCATGAAAGTATAAACAAGGTCTTTGTCAGGTCATGCACATACATGGTTAACCACTAACTCTGTCATGTGTATTTATATATAATACATAAGCATATCTGGTAATCGCCTCACAGTTAGACGTTGTCCGTTCGATCCTCAGTTAGAGCGTCTTCTGTGTGGTGACATGCGTGAACGGGCGTTCCTTTGTGGAAGGTTGTGCGTTAGGCCCAGCAAGCCAGCACGTAAAACTCTACTGCCAATCACTAGCGGACTGGAGTTCTGCTGTGGCGACCCCTAACCGGGAAAAGCCAAAAGACACAAACAAACATAAGCATATCTGAAAAGCACTTCTTCTGTGGCAAAGATGAAAAATCACCTATGTGGAAACGGTTGTTTTCTCCCTTATGCATAGGCTTGAACCACACATTGTACAAATTAATTTTATCAGTGTGTAAAGCCACACAAAAAAATGTGTCAGGTATTAAAATATATGCTCCCAACATGTCTGCAGACATGCAATTAAGGTAAATACTCTGCTGCTTCCAAAACTACTGGCTGGAAAGTATCAGTGTGCCAGATCTGTAAGTTCTACTCTTTAAACATGGATATAGGTGTCCTTTGCAGGACTCCAAAAATAGTGAATTTATAAATGCACAGCCCTGTAATGATTGCCGCAAAGAAGTGTCATCCGCAACTAAAATATAGCTGTACATGCAACAGTAGCTTGTGCAAGTGTAATAACACATGGGTTGACAGAATGTAAGACATATGTACTGACATGCGGAGAGTGGATAGTACTTAGAAGTGTCGTCAAAATTTATTATCGCTCACATTAAATGTGTGTTATGACTACTGTGGAGGGGTGTCAGGTCTGGGAATCATGGGTATGCAATAATGGGCCTAGGTGTTGGTTGGCACAGATTTATGAGGTCCGCCCCATGGGAGTGATTAATATACCTATGTGGGTATAGCAGACGCCTCTAACTTCCTAAAATGAAGAACCCATCTACCGGATATCGTGTAAACTATTGGGGGAAGACATAGGGAGTTATATTAGTGTCGTGTAAGCGATTATCATGGACATACATGCGTACGAATAAGATGGTAACCATACCTCTCAATCAAAATAAGACATCTGGACAAAGGCATTTTAAAATAAGTACAAATAGGGAATATCTCAAATATTCCTCTTACAAAGTCAGAACGTGGATAGAATAATGGATCAGTCAATAGTATGAATGTTTCGAGGGTTATTAATTGTAAATAACAAATGTCTGTCATTATTGTCTAACCCCACAGTCCCAAATGACTTCCCACTAAATTACCAGAAAGGCATTGCACAATATTATTAAAAAAGGAACAAAATCAGACATCTAAGTTAGGGACATTTACCCCAAATTTGTACAGTTGAGAGGTATGAAGGTAACCCTGACCTAAATAAATGTACAGAACTAGTGCGATTAGGTGGACAGGTGTGAAGAAAGACGTGATGACAAATGACAAAACATGTATAAGTCAAAAGCATGTACCTCGACAAATCTGGATGAATACTAATGCCCTGTGATAGTCAATGTGGAAGGTTAATAGAAACAACATAAATGTGTCCCTCAGGGTGCTATGCAGTGTCCCCGAGACAGTGTCCAGTCTCCCACACATGCATGTGAGTTCTGCCACTGACGGAAAGCGCAAATACCGGCGAACACATAGGGTAGATGATAGCAGAATATGTTTTGAGCAGCACCTGTTGGCGTTTGTGAGGAACACAACACCCTGGGTGGGTGTGTCCCACAAAAGGAATGTAATGGCATCTGGCCTGTGAATTCTCCATATATTGTGTGTAGTGGTGTAATAAAATGACATATCTTGTATCAGAAACAGATGCATGTTATAGGAAACAGTATCATCGACTATACCACTACAAGACAAATCTGAAGGTATGAAAAGTGCTGAAGTAGTCAGTTTAGTTTTGACCGCAGGTATGTGTGGACTTGTCAAATGTCACAGCTGTACATATAGTCCCTATAGGGCTGTCACCTCTACAAATGATGAAAGTGGGAGGTGCTCTGTATAAATGACAGATGTAGCAGGTCAAAACATACCTACAGCCATGCCTACCCCACAAATAGACATATTAGCACACATCAAAGCTTAGGCTAGGATTCAGGAAGCTTTGGTCGGTGTACGAGTAGAGTAAGAGTAGTGCAAGGCAAGATGTCTGCCGAGCTATTCAGCAATATCCTGTAGGGGCGTGTAACACAGCCCCTCAAATGAACATTGCACGGACGATGTTAGGATATGCAAATTACCCCATTTGTAGGTGAAAGCTATGCAAATGATGTAAAATATGCGATACATGAAACAGTAAGCTGTCCGTGCAAGAGTAGAGGTATGTGCAGAAATGTACACGGATGTTAACCGAGTAACGTTCTGCAAGTAGCTAAACGGAGCAATGTCATTTGCAAATAAAGGATGGTTTAGTTGAAGAAGCATGCCAATGTCCAAATATAATGCCAGTGGCATGTATTCCCATTGGAAATTAATAAAACTCTAGTGGTCCTCCCCCAATCTCCGAGTACGCACTGTGCATACAAAACAAGACAAATATGTAAAATATACATACAAATTGTAATGTCAGTTAAAAGTTATTGCATCATGCAGGGGAATGGCAAGCTGAAGACAACATGGCTACTGTGTAGTGGTTGCTATGTGTGGAAGCGCACACTCAGAGATGTAACCAAGCATTAGTAGGCAATCCTATGCAATTGAGGCTGAGGATAGTGAAGCACAATTTGTCATGCCATATGGGCCAAGCCCCTACAGTGTAAGAGTAGGTGAAGGGGACTATCATCGTAGAAGATAGGTGATATCATGAGTGTGTATGTATAAAACACTGTAATCTTATTGGTGCAGTGTGTCACATGTCTGCTGTCAGTGACTCATCAGTTGAAGAGGCGTGTTATGATTTATCCTAGGTAAAGACAGTAAACTGCCAGTGTATGCCATGGATATCACTGAAGTTCCTTGCAAACCTGGTGAAGTGTGTTTGCACCCGTGCAAGCCTGTAAGCCCGAGTAAGCATGTGTGCATGTGTGTCAGCCTGTGTGCGTGACTTGAAGAACGAGTAAGCTACTGTAAGATTGTTGAAGCCCGTGTAATGTTGTGTAAGCCAGTGTAAGTGTTTGTACGCATGTATAAGCCTGTGTGCACACGTGGAAGCGGATATGCACTTCACTGTGCTCCAATGTGCGGCGCCGCTCACTGTGGACACAAACAGTGGAAAGGAAGATAAACAAATAGCAGTAAGTTAACCAAGGAGAACTACCACAGCTAGCAGGTGGAAACAATCAGACTGAGTATATTACACAGCCAGTACAGTAGGCCAGCACAGCACAGCATGTACAACTCTACAAACAGTAGTCCACCATGTTATTCTCAGACACACTGCAACACTGTAGTATAGTAAGAGAAGTGCAAACTGTAAAAGCTTAACTGAGACAAGATAATGTTAGGGGCTGCCATTGCTATTATACGTCAACATATGCAACATGTGGAGGGTTGTGCCAATGTGAATGCAGCTCAGCATCACACAGTGAGTAGACGGAGAGGAGTGTGCAGGCACCGGGTAACCTACCATGGGCTTCATGAGCTGGAGATAGTAGAGCGCTATAGAGTGGACAGAGACCTCCTGCAGAAGATTGTGGATCTGTGCAGGCCATGTCTCACACACAGACCCAACAGAGGGAAACCTATCCCAGTGGAAACCAAGGTATGTGTTGCCCTAAGGATACCAGCAACAGGTACCTTCCAGAGATCAACTGGTGATATGACGTGGATTTTACAAACATCAGCATCCAGGGCACTGCACCAAGTCATGAATGCCATGTCAGCACATGTCAGTGATGATGTATATATCCTCAATTCCCATAAGGTATTGGGCAGCAATATGTGTCATTTCCACACAATAGTGGAATACCCTAAGTACTGTGTGCAATACACTGCACGCACATATGCATCAAAGCACCAGCCAGTGAGTGTGGCAGGGCCTACATCATCCACAAGGGCTTCCCCTCCATGAAGTGGCAGTTTGTGTGTGATGGCCAGCCCGTAATAATGAATGTGTGTGCTGGATGCCCAGGAAGCTGCAATGCATCCGATATGTGGCATCTGATGCAGCTGTACAAAACATTTGGCAATGGGGACAACCCTCATGGTCACCTAGTGGGGGATGCCGGATGTGCAGTTCAACTGTGGCTGATGACACACATCAGAAATGCACACACACATGAACAGGAATGCCATAATGAGGCACACACACCTACAGAAACCTTACTCTAGCATGTGTATGTGTCGCCAAGTCAAAGTTCTGGTGCCTGGACACATCTGGTGGAGCATTACCGCACTTATCAACTACATGTATCAGAACTGTCTGTGGCCTAGGTCATCTGTGACACACACACAACAGTTTATATACATAGTGTGAGTGACTGTTCATGTATGTGTAATATGCAGAACAGTTCAAACACAGCAAAGTATGTCAATAATGGACATTCATCATAGTTGTACAACCACCTTGGAGGATATGCATGCAGAACTCTCATTGCATATGTGATACAGTGATGTACTTCACAATACCATTGTAAATGCAAATATCAAATGACAAATGACATAGCACATATCTATATGTACACATTGTTACCCATTATACATATTGGGGTGTAATACCTATGTGTTACTGTTGGTAAAGTATGTGTAGTAAATGTGGATAACTGACTCTGTTTAGCCTTATAGGTGTACAGCATGGGTTGGACAACACATATCTGTCTGTATGATACCTTTGTGTAGACTAACTGTGTCATGTGCAGAATGCATTCTAGGCCACAGTATGAATTCCCAGATGTGGACAGGAATAACCCTATTGTCTTTGCTTGTAACTAACATGGCTACATGTCAAACAGTAATGGTCCCAGCAATGTGTGGCGGTCAATACCAGTGCAAACTGGTATAGTATAGTACATGTAGGATACACATGCTACTGTGTGTCCTACATGTGTGGGACTGTTGTGAAGATATCATATAACAATTGGTAATTCAGACTGTTGAGGTCGTATCAACTACCATAATGCAGAACTATGACAGATAGTAACAGTATCACCCACAGCACCGTGTAAAACCATAGCAATCACACATGTGTAGACAAGTACAACAATACGTGTAGTATAATGCATACTGGCCACCAATAGAAAGTATGACGTGTTAACAGTGTGAAATACAGGGCATGTCACCATTCCAATGTGTCCAATATACATGTAGATGCAGACAGTGCACCCTCACCATGTTCATATATAGATACATGTGAAACTGTACTACACACATCTCACACGTACTGCACACTGTGTAACACATGCTGCCAATACTACACACGTCAGTCAAATGGCACATGGATGGATAATACATCTTCAGAATTAACAGTGCTGTACACTATACTACATTGATGATCATAGCTGGAATTTATCATGCCTGCTTACATACACCTAGAAGGTAATCACACTTTGTGTTAACAACATTGTAACATTATTACAGTGCTATGAAGTCACCCTGTGCATCAGCACCATGTTAGTCCGTACCTGAATCAATGTTACACATTACAAGGGGTGGCACAGGTGTCATCATATGCACAGGGTATGTAGTTTCATTTCCAGATCCTGCCAGTGAACCAGCCAATCAACATGTATGCATATGTGTGTGTGTGTGAGGGACAACAGGTTTTGCATGGCCGAATGTTGATGCAATGTGTGTGTGTGTTATGTGTTATCCCTAGCTGTTTGTTTTATGTGTGTCTCTGCATGTACACTGTTTCAGCATGTGTCAGCCATGTACTGGAGGTTGTGGGACAGTCACAGACTGTACCTGCCAGGCTGTACAGATCGCCATTCCTGGCCATGGACACCCCTCCATGCATTCAACCATAGTCCAGTCATGCACCTGGTAATGTATACACATACATACATGGGATCTGTAACACAACCTGTGGATAAACGGGTGTCAGTAATGTTAACCTGATTTGCATAGCATTGCCATGTAATACATAGGTATATGAGCCATAGTCATCCTCCAACGTAATAACCACTGCTGACTGCTGCTGAGATGCGCACATGACTGGTTAAAGGTGCTGTACTATCATTGTTTTCAATGTCCCTGGTAATACCCAGCAACAAAATAACTGGTCACTACACAACTATAACCCAGGATCACTACAGCACACAGTATGTGCACTATCATAGAGCCATAGCACATTTAGATACATCCAAAGTGAACATGTACAGACAATGCAGCACATTCAATAGTGCTAAAATCCACATACATATTACAAAGATATATATATATATATATATATATATATATATATATATATATATATATATATATACACACACACACACACACACACACACACACACACACACACACACACACACACACACACACACACACTTTGGAAGGGCCGGGAGTTGAACATACACCTACCTACTCTAACACACTACAGCATTACGCATCTACAGAACGTGCTACCAAGATTACTGAACACAGCACTCCTACAGGCGTACTTCTAGGTGGGTGTCATCATCCGCAAAGGCAAAGACGCCGATAGGGAATGTATGTGTTGTGAGGCATCTAAAAGCATTACTGTGTCCCCAGGCAACTGTAAACACACACACACACACACACACACACACACACACACACACACACACACACACACACACACTTGGAAGGGCCGGGAGTTGAACATACACCTACCTACTCTAACACACTACAGCATTACGCATCTACAGAACGCGCTACCGAGATTACTGAACACAGCACTCCCACAGGCATACTTCTAGGTGGGTGTCATCATCCGCAAAGGCAAAGACGCCGATAGGGAATGTATGTGTTGTGAGGCATCTAAAAGCATTACTGTGTCCCCAGGCAGCTGTAAACACACACACACACACACACACACACACACACACACACACACACACACACTTGGAAGGGCCGGGAGTTGAACATACACCTACCTACTCTAACACACTACAGCATTACACATTAACAGAATGCGCTACCGAGATTACTGAACACAGCACTCCCAGAGGCATACTTCTAGGTCGGTGACATCATCCACAAAGGCAAAGATGCCGATAGGGAATGTTTAGAGAGTGAGCAGTCTGAAAGCATATTACCATCCCAAGATAGACGTACACAAACACGCCAGTGCTGTCATCAGGCCAACTAAATATCTACGGAGCACAACAATACTGAATAGATATGGGATGCGCCACAGACAGTACACCCTTCGAGAGAGCAACAGGTGTGTTCAATGTAGGCATCCATCGTGACATTGAAATTGGACATCTGGTGCCTGGATGACCACCATGGCTATACAGGATGTCAATGGCCATGCCCACATGCTTAGTATCACACGTCTGTTTGGAATGTACTGTGTGTCCATCTACACAATGGCATACTGGGCATGCTCACACACACAGCTGTTGCAAAGGGCCATTTTGCATGCACACGGAGTCTAATCATGGAAGGGCGCAGAGTGGAATGTACTGTGTGTCCTTCTACACAATGGCGTACTGGGCATGCTCACACACTTAGCTGTTGCAAAGGGCCATCTTGCATGCACACGGAGTCTAATCACAGAAGGGCGCAGTGTGGAATGTACTGTGTGTCCATCTACACAACGGCGTACTGGGCATGTTCACACACTTAGCTGTTGCAAAGGGCCAACTTGCATGCACACGGAGTCTAATCATGGAAGGGCGCAGTGTGGAATGTACTGTGTGTCCATCTACACAACGGCGTACTGGGCATGTTTACACACTTAGCTGTTGCAAAGGGCCATCTTGCATGCACACGGAGTCTAATCACGGAAGGGCGCAGAGTGGAATGTACTGTGTGTCCATCTACACAACAGTGTACTGGGCATGCTCACACACTTAGCAGTTGCAAAGGGCAATCTTGCATGCAGATGGAGTGTACACACAGAAGGGCACAGTAAGGTATAACTGCCCTCACGCACAGGGCGGTCACACATGCAGTAACCTGTACACACACAGCTGCCATCACAGCTGTCACAGGTCCAGGTCACACACATACACACTGCAGTGTACACTGTAGCTGTCAAGTCAGCACCATGTCGTTGGTGCAGCACTACACAGCCTTACGGTCCCACAGCACCATGTGACATATGACCACTGGGCTGTACAGCGGTGTACATCAGCTGTGCAGAGTACACTTTTACCAACAGGGATCCAACAGGTGTTATGCATTGCAATGATACTAGTATACATGAACAGGTCGGCTCAAGACATACCATGGCCCTTACACAGCTGTGACACCTGACTGTTGCTGTACACCAATGAACACACATCTGGGTATGTCATACGTGTGATTGTGTGGATGTGTGCATGGACTGCACACACAACACTTACATACATGGCCTTTGATGTACCTCGTGCATAACACTGGCCTAATCAATGCTACACACGCAAATTGAAGGTGGGCCCATGTCTGTTGGATGCTCACACTACAGGGGGTAGTAGTGTTGACCGGGACACATACACTTGTACTGGTCACCTGTGACACCCGTGATATCATACCGCAGTCCATGTGTTATGTATGTCAACACACATGTCCAGCAATAGCAATGCATACAAACATTGCAACAGGAGACACATGTGACATCTGTACTGTGCATGCAGTAAACATGCATGTGCAGTGGCCGATGTCCGTAACATAGTTGCACCTACCTACGACATGCAGACGCAATGCAGACCCATCATTGGCATCTGTATACGGTGACATACAAACAGCACGTATGGAGGGATGTGTGTACATAACATGGTGAACCACCTGTCTAGATGTATGTGTGCAGGGGGTGGCTCACAGTTGTGTCACACACCATCCTATCATGCCATGTGCTAACTGTACACTATGTCGCTGTTACGTGACGGTGCTGACATAATGCATACACAGCGGACAGGTGTTAACAACTATATGTCATATGGCACCTGTAACACCTACAACCTCCCGTGTGTATATAGCAGCACATTTGCCAGATATAGCGTTGGTACACATAATGCAATCAATACCGCTGCATGTCCATCAAACGTGTCATCATATGGCAGGTGTATCATTCCCAGCACTGCCATGTGTGTCCGAATGTGTGACCAGGGATGCCACATATCACGGGGAATATGTCCCAGTTGCTACACATCCCTATATACCATTGTAGTGATCTGTACATACGTCAGTGTGGGAAGCATGACGTTCGCCGATGAGGTGCATCACACACATCGGATGTCCGTATACACCTGTATGGTCACCACAGTGTGTGTGTGTCTGTATGTATGTCTGGTGCTTGGTGTGAGTGTGTATGCTAATATACAGTAGGAAATTATCACTGGCCCCACGTGTTGACTAACCCATAATGGTGATGCATTGCACAACCCTGTTGATGCCATAGGTCCCAGTCATACTGGCTACCTGTGCATGTCCCTTCTCTGTGACACATCGTGTGGGTGCATAGTACTGTGAGGGTGATGACCACACAGGCAAGGGTCCCCAGCTTTACACTATGGGGTGTGCGTTATAGTGGTATACATCCCATGAATGCAGCCATGTTCACGTACTGTTACAAGGTCCTACTGCTGCACAGTGTGGCCTCCAGCTACCAAGTGACACCTCACATCATCATCAGTGGCCAGGCCGCTGTGTACAACCCCTGCACCATGTCACCATACCTGTAATGTGTCCTGCTATGTATGTCACGTCCCTGTCCAGTGTAGACTGCGGCACCGACCATATGCATCAGGTGCAGTATATGTGTGGACATCTGTGTCATGTTTGTGTGTCCAACAGTCAGGATGAGGGTACATGTAGCATGCTGATATTGCCAGACGTGCCTGTGTGTACTCCACAGTTACACGTGGGGGACTGCAAACACTGCTACCTGTAGGCACATGAAAGTACACCATAGGAGGGAACCAGGGTATCACAACCAACATGGTGCTACAGATGTAACCAAGACACATACCGTGAACACATCACAATGCATGCTGCACCTGCACTACATGGTGTGACTGGTGCATGTCAACAGAACACAACCAATTTCACATACACAACTCAGTATTCACACACAACCACTGCAACATACACATCCCTCACTATGCATAAACAGGTATTACATACACCTCTCACTATGCTGTTCACCCTGTGCATCAGAATATTTGTGCATAACCCTGCAGCAATGGTGTGGATGACAGGGATGCGGCACAGGCTTCATCATATGCACAGGGTGATATGTTTGCCAGGGGCATGGGCTGCACCAATGGTTAACATCATGTGTGTGTGTAAGGGCCTGTGAGTTGACTGGACATGTCTGTGCAGAATGCATGTGGATGTTGTGGAGCCCTACAGTTGTGTTTGCTGTGTGCGTGTATGTGTGTACACAGTTCTGCCATTTGTGATGCCTACACGGGGTATAATTGACAGCCCCAGATTGTACAGTGCAGGTTGTACAGCTCACTGTGTCCGTCCACGGCCACATGACCTGTGCCTGCCTGGGGTTGCACGGGCACTACCAGGTGGAGGTACAGAGTGGCTACTGTCCGACACATGTCTGCTGGAACCATGTCCCTGCTGAGACCATCCAGGGCCACGTCCATGTGGCCTGCTGTGTCCTGGTGTTGACAGCGCAGCAGCAGCTGCACTGCTACTGGCACTATGGGAGCAGGCATGTGAGGTGGCATGCTCACGTCAACCTACACTAGGTGGTGTTGCTGGCCTACATCCATGTGGCCTACACCTCACTCCTACCAGGTGTTCCAGCACAGACAGCTCCCGCTCGTGGATTGCCATGCCTCGGTCAAGGATTCCGACCATTTCACCTAGTTGCCTATCCAGAACATTAGCAATCTGCTGTTGAGCATTTGCCAATGCCTGGATGTTGTCATTTAGGGTATGGATAGCAGCCCTCTGCAGCCTCTGCCCTTCTCTGTTCTGCCGATCAGCATGTGCCTATGCCGCCATTACAGTCTGGAACATGCGTCTGGTGATACCAGCTGCTGCGCTCTGTCCTGCAGATGCATGTCTGCCAGAGGTCCTCCTACGAGCAGCACCAGCCACATGCCTGTGTGGCACATCTGCAGTCATTACACTGACACCATGGTGTGTAGACACACTTTCTGTAGCCACCACACGTTCCTGTTCCACGCCAACAGATGCTGACTGCCCTTCCTCTATGGCCACTGGTGATGCGGTATGTGCTGGCAGCAGAACTGTGTGTGGGGAAGGGGGGACATAGCTGGGATATTAACCATTGGCACAGATTCAGCCCCTGACAACCCTGCCTGTACCTCATGCATATGTTCATCATCGCTAGTATCTGTGGGGACACTAACATCAGATGGACTGCAGGAGGGTAACACACCTACATCACCTGGGACTTCGTATACGTATTCAACCTCTAGTGGGGAGACCAGATGATAAATTGAACCAAGATTGGAAGGAAGCTTTACAGACGGGATCTATGACATTTGTGAACATTCTGTTGCAATACTATGAAAGGACAGTTGACTCTAATATACAAAAAATTAAAACTCTATGTTCGGATGTTCATAAGTTTGAGTCCTCCTCCAAATATCAGGATAATATTAAAAAACTCTCCCATGATTTGATGGAACACGAGAAAACCATTAAGGAACGTAAAATCAAGAAGTTCCATCGGGACTACTCAGATTACCAACGGGGCAAACCTTTTGATTTTAGTAGATCAGTCCGATTTGTTGATACCAATCAGGTTAGGACAGGGCCCAGTCGCACCAAAAAGAGACCTCGTTCAATTTTGAAGAACAAGGGTGATACTTCATTTAGTACCTCTGGGGAGGAATCATCTCTCACTGATAGTGAAGGGGCCTGTGATAGGGTTTCGCCTAACAGGAAGAAAACAAACAAAATTTCCCCTTTAGAAGGGGCAAGGGACACCGGGGGGGCAGAAAGCACAGAAAGGCAAATCACTCAGGTTTCATTCCAGGGTTTACTGGACAACCTTCTGAGGTAGGGGTCATGCCAGTGTCTAATCAGAATGTATTGAATTTGTCTAAAGTTTCCTTAACCAATGAACAGATTGCTCTTCTGAATAAGGGTCTCAATTATATCCCTTCTTTTTTTAGTCAAGAATATCATATTGTTCAAGATTTACAGGCATTTTGTCGGATTTTGAATTTAAAATTGTTTTTTGATGATGTTAATTCTAAACCATCAGAAGACTTTAGTTTTGGCAAGTCTTCCTTCCAACCGCCCATGAATAAACATGTTTCCATATTTATGGATACTATTTTGAGGGATATTCACTTTGAGAATCTGGGGCATATTATGTTAGCAAGTAATCTAACTTCGGATGATAGATCAGCCTTGGACCAATTATGTTATAACAAAGATATAGTGGTAGTCCCTGCTGACAAGGGAGGTGCAGTTGTGGTTTGGAACACTGCTGATTATATACAGGAAGGGCTGACCCAATTGTCCGACGTTAAGTGTTATATGCACATGTCCCTAGACCCCACGTCTGTTTTCAAGGACGAAATTGATTCTTTTTTGCAGTTAGCCTGTGAGGAGGGCATTATCAACAAAAAGTGTTTGGCTTCACTTATGGTTTCTGAACCCTCTAAACAGATTTTGTATCTTTTACCAAAAATTCACAAATCTCTGACAAAACCACCTGGTAGACCAATTGTCTCTGGAATAGGTTCCCTGACTGAACCTTTATCGGCTTTTCTAACTAAATATCTTAAGCCTTTATTAGGCCTAATAAGATCCAGATTGCAGGACACCACCCAATTTTTACAGCTAATCAGAGATACCCAACTGGAACCTGATTGGTATTTGTGTACATTAGATGTAAAATCATTATACACGAGCATACCGCATTGGGCTGGCTTGCAATCTATTCAATACTGGTTAGAAAGGGCAAATCTGTATACACCTGGGTTTAACACCTTACTGATCTGTATGTCTGAACATGTACTCAACAAGAATGTTCTGTATTTCCAAGGCCAATGTTATTGGCAGTTACAAGGAACAGCTATGGGGGCATCTTTTGCTCCCATATATGCCGACCTTTTTATGGCCTATGTGGAGGAATACATGATATATGATACATCACATAACATCTTTCAGGTCGAGATGGATATCTGGCGACGTTATCTGGACGACTGTTGGCTAGTATGGCGTGCGGATGTGGGTTACTTGCAGGAATTTGTGGAATACCTTAATGACAATGTATGGGGACTTGAATTTTCTGTGACTTATGACAAAAATACTATCAATTTTTTGGATGTCACAGTCTTCAGGAACCCAGATCATACCTTGTCTACAAAGGTTTTTCGTAAGTACCCACAATATAATACCTTGCTTCATGCTTCCAGCTTACATCCCCGTCATACTATTAGAAGTATTCCGATATCTCAATTTATTCGTATTAAACGTCTTAGTTCCAATGAAGAGGAATACCAACTAGCCAGCAGGGATCTTAGTCAGAGGTTCACCAACAGAGGATATGATCAACATGATATTGCTTCTGCCAAATGTAGAGCTAATTCTATAGAGAGGGAAGAACTGTTGCAATACAAAAATAAAAACAAGTTATCTTCTGGCACTGCGGTTAGATTCATTACAACATATGGGAGAAACATTAATATAGTCAGAAATATTATCAATAAACATTGGAATATTTTACTGGCCAATGATAGGCTGTGAACTATTTTAGGGCCACGATGTCAATTTTCATATAAGCGGGGCAAAACTTTGGGCTCCTACCTGTCACATTTTAAACACATGGCAAGTGGGGGTATTACTCACAAACAACTCACATTACATGGTGATGAGATTTTTGGCTCTTTCCCCTGTGGTCATTGTGGTTCCTGTTCATATATGCCCAAATCTAAAGAATTTTCTAGTCGTAATACCAGCAGGATATTTAACATAAAAATCTTTGGTAATTGCAGCAGCGATTGGGTGGTGTACCTAGCTTCCTGTTATTGTGGTGCATTTTATGTGGGCCAAACTTCCAGAGCATTGAGATCTAGAATGAATGAACATCGTAGTGATGTCAGGAACCATAAGGAGACCAGCGCCCTATATCAGCATACACTTAAACATCCAGAGGCCAAATTTAGTTTCATGGTTATTGATCGCATTTCTGGAGACAGAACTAATAAACAAGGTTGGCATGGTTTATTAGATCAAAAAGAAAAATACTGGATTACAACCCTGGGGGGTTTGTTTCATCCGGGTCTTAATGATCACTTATAGGAGATTATTGACATATCATATAAACCCTTTAGACATACTATGTTGCAAGGTCTGGGCTTTATTGATCCAAGGAATATAATTATATTTGCTTATGCAAATGATATATATGTATCTTTGGCTTTGTTTTGGTTGATTTTCTCTCTTTACATCTTGTCATACGGCCTGTCTAATCAGCAGTATATCTTGTATGGGGAGTTTAGGTTGCTGATCCATTACAACTCAGGTTGTAGGCTTGTCAAATTAGTAGCTGTGCCTATATTTAGGCTATTGCTGTATGGGCACTTTTGTTCAGCACTTGTCTGTCATGGATATATACATATGTTTTATATATATATCTAAAACTACATCACTTTTATTTTCAATTTACCTATTTTTCATTTATTATTTTGTGACTAATGGTTGCTCTGTTAACATATTTTAGGATTTTTCACTATTATGTTCCTGCAAGTTTTATATTGTATGTTGCTTTTCCAATATACCTTTAAAAGAAGCTTTTTGTCTTCATCTCATTAATATTGATGAACCTGCTTGCCTTATTGGCTCTTGGTTTATATTTAAATGAATGATGATAAGGAACTTGATTGTACTGTCCTACACTGAAGAAGGCAATTTCTGCCGAAACTAGTTTGTTTTAGTACGACAAATAAAGGATTATCAAACTCCGTTCTGCCTTTGCTGGTCTATTTGGTGGTTGGCTGTACTTGGTTCAGACCGTGCATTCCCCCTTGCATAGGATTTGGTTAACCCTGCCTGTACCTCATGCATATGTTCATCACCGCTAGTATCTGTGGGGACACTAACATCAGATGGACTGCAGGAGGGTAACGCACCTACATCACCTGGGAATGCAAAGAAATACTGTAAAGTACAATAGACACAGACACACAAACAGACAGACACACACACAGACACACACACACGCACACAGACACACACACACACAGACACACACACACACAGACACACACACACACACGCAGACACACACACACACACACACACACGCACACACACACACACACACACACACACACACACACACACACACACAGACACACACAGACACACACACACACACACACACACACACACACACACAGACACACACACGCACGCACACAGACACACACATACACACACACACACACACACACACACACACACACACACACACACAGACACACCATGCATGTGATTTGTCAGATGGCATGCAGCATGCCTGCGATACAGCAGAGGGCATGCAGCTCAGACATTAATAGTGTTAATAAGCATACCTCCCAGGAGTGCACACTACAGCAAGCAGGTTTCATATCAGTAGCCATGCAGTTCACACAGTCATGATAGTATGCATGCATCCCCGTGATACACCATGTGGCCCAGAACAGGATAACAGTACACATGGCTGATGTGACCTTGACATGTAATCTGCTGACATGTGCATTAACATGCATACATGTTTGACACAATGGTGTCCTGACACATGTACAGCATCATAATGGGCTTCACATTGCAGTGTTGTGTGTATGCCCGTATGCCCTACAGATAGAATGCATGTTTAGCAAATGTGCATGAGCACAAGAGGGTAGTGTGAGCCGTCTACATTGCTATACAGTGTGAAGTACAGACACTGTTCCATTGCATGGCAACATGAGGCATGTATGTTGCTGTAGAATGCATAATATGTACACATTGCATAGCCAAAACTGCAACACAGCCGTGATTTTCGACAGATAGTATATGGTAGACTTCAATGACACCTCCAGTAGCTGTGCACAGGCTTTTAGGTTGTCCAGTGTACCACATCAACTGTATAATCAGTCAACTAAGGCTATAATTGGACCATGTGTGGACAATGTGCAACAGGGTGTATACACATCCCACGTACTGTGTGGCTACATGTCTCTGGCCATCCCCCATGGCCATGTGTGCACATGTGTTGGCCAATTGTGTGTGATGGGCATCTTCTCCACATGTCTGTGTGGTCCTATATGACATACACCCATACATGTCAGATATGTCACATTCCACAGGTCTATGCAGACAACGGGTTGTATGTTTGGTATATGGGGTATAGGTCATGCGATAGTGTGACAATATTGCAGACAGAACACTACATGTCTGGGACATGTCAGGTGGCACGTCACAATGTGTGCACCCAATGCAGGGGCATATGACACAATGGTGACACTTGTGGGCTTCCCATATCACAGCTCACCGTGTGGTACTGTGTGCGTACTTCACATGTTGTTCCAATGCATACTACATATGCCTCCATTGTAGAACACCTCCACCATTGTATGGACAGCTGACCACACATGTTGCAATGACAAGTACTGTGGTTTCAAGTCTGTGTATCATTACGTTTGAATATATTGCACATGGGTGGCATGTGTGAATGCATGGTGGTGCGACCTGCATATTGTGACTGGAACAAACATCAGGTGTGCAAGTGTTAACTGGCCACATGGCAAATAGATCTACACTGTAACATGCCTGATACTGATGACAGTCTCACCTGCAACGGACCCATGTCTGTGCGGCATGCCAGAGGTACCTGTATAGGGGTGACACACCAGTATGAACATTATCCATGACTGTATGACAGCCACAGGTTGCACTGTGCATGTGCACACATTCACCTGTGTAATAGCATATAGTATGCACATGTGTGCATACACAACGTAGCATACTGTAGTATGCAGCATGTGTGTCCACATACCTGGCATATGTTGTTACTTTACATTATGTACAGTGACACAAGCAACTACATGGGATATAATAGCCATATGTGCATTACTGACTTACCAGGCAACTCCAGGCTCATTGGTTGGGAGACACCCACCTCCACGATGGCAGCTAGTGTTTCTGGATGCTGTTCCCTGGGTGTCCCCAGACTGGCCAGTAGCTCCTCGGTGTGTGTGAGTGGGGGCTGGGTTGGTGGCCCACCACCTGTTCCACCTTGTTCCCTGGCGATTGAAGTGGCACGCAGTTTTGCATGTCGTATCAGGTCCGTGCAGTGTCTGCGCACCTGCTGGTAGGTGCGGTTATGGCCACCCACATCGTTCACCCTCCTGCGTAGATCCTGCCACAGGTCATCCCACTGCTGGGCATGCTGTGGCACATGGCTGAACAACAAGTCATAGTTGTCATGGAGCTGTGGGATGAGGACATCATCATCCTGGTGGGTGTATGCTGGGAGGCGTGTACGGGGCATTATCTGTAAAACATAATGATGGTGACAGGTCACAGTTTCAGAGATGTACAGAGATACTGCTGCACATACATTTCTATGACATCTACTGCATCTGCACAGTTATCTTTGCAAAGCCCCATGACAGTGACATGACTGACATATTTGTGTCACACATCACACCCATTATGCATTGGATATCATCACCATATATGTGTGTCACCTCATTACAGTGTTCATACTCCATGTAAATGCTGTCTTGCTGTGGGCATGTCTATTTGCCTGCACTTGTGTTCTTACCTATCTGCACATGCCTCGATGTGTCCACGGTACTACTGTTGACCTGGATGCTGTGTATATGTCACATATCAACACAGACACAGCCGGAATGGACTTGAGCAGTGACAATGCACACATACGCATGGACACCTGTTTTGCCATATACATCTACACAGCACTGTATAACTGTTCAACATTCTGACACGTATCGCCTGTATTACACATGTGATAGACATGGGACAATGGATAGTCAGACGACATTTGCAGGGATGGTCGTCAACCATAACATGTGCGGGCATGGTTTCCACGCTGTTACAGATGGCCATTGTGCCACCGCAAGCTGCATCAGTGCCACATTACTGATCCAGTCAGTTGATAGTACATCTACCATGTGGCCATCGCACCATGTATGACTGGGAAGACATCTGCAGCTTTGATGGACAGGGTTGCATGGTATGGCAGGAGTATGTCACATATATGGCACAGGGATCTGTCCAGCCTGTGGCAATCCTAGTATTAGGACGGTGGCTGTCCATGACATATGTCATATAGATCAGGATATGGACATGTAGCATGTCCATCATCATGGTGTAGCAAATGTCCTTCTGCAAGGTAGACGGCATGCTGCATAGTGGAGGTGTGGATTGTGAAGGCTGGTATCGCACATCCATGCATAGCCATTACCCCTTACAGGTGGTGTGTGATCCAATATTGGTCACCACAGTGCTGTATATGCCTGGCCAGTGATCTCCGTGCTCATGGATGGCACCCTGACATGACATGGGTACCTCAGATGACTACCTAAGGGGCCTGGAGATGTCACCATGTTGGGGGGGTGCACAGCACAGCACCATCCCTTACACAGTGTCCATAATATTGACCACAGCCTAGGTAGTAGTTTATGGGTATAGGGATGTTCACCTAGCGGTGACACTGCTGGTATCATCCATCAGACTGTGCACATATGTCACACACCTCACACACACAGCCCATTCTGTATGTTGTTCACAACACTGACACAGCTAAACTGATAGGTCATGGCCATTCACAGCCTTACATACACAGATGCCCAACATTTGTCTGTGTGGTATGGGCTACAATGAGGGTGGGGTACAACACTTTAACCCTGTTCTACTGTATCTGGCACTGATGTGCTGTGCACATGTCACTCTTGCACCTTTTGTAGTTGTGAGTCTGTCAACAGGCCACTGGTGGAACACTCCTGTGACATGCAAAGGTATTTGTAATCAAATATCCGTGGTATCTTGTACATCTGTACTGCTAACATCTACAGTGCTAATGGTTTATGGACATGCACACCATACTCAGCAGGGTTATAGTGCGGTGCCACCCTAAATGACTGTCATCACCACTTGTGGGTTGATATTATCCAACACCCTATCTATATTGTATGATCATGCTAGGCCTTGTTCAGAACATGTGAGCATGTCATGAGCTACTGATTATTATAGCGCCCATTCCACACCATTTCCCACAGGTACACTGGCTGTCCTAAACTTCCCAGCTTGCTTAAGGTATGACAGCTGTTGTACACACGTAACGCACATATCCTGTGGGACATGGTTGTATACACAGGCATGTCCAACTGTTACGTACCAGTGTTACTGCCTGTCTATATGAGGGATATGTCATACACGTGGCAATAGAGCAACTGTCTCATGTACACATTCAATGCTCACCTCCCAACATACGGCACTACAGCCTGTGGGGGATGCACATCTGCAGCCGTGCTGGGCCCATAGCTCTCAGGTGTACCTCATTACAGGGAACGTACCACATTTGGGGTTCCAAAAGGTGCATGTTCCTCAAGGTTCCACATTGGAAGGGTCTGTCGCACATTCATTGTTGTACATAGTTTACCTGCTAGCTATGGCTAGATAGATGGGAATCATATTAATTCATTGGAATATCTGTTTTATACATAAGACCAGCCTATTTTAGCCATCATATGCCCTTCCTAGTTGACACTGTTAGTAAGCCAGTTGTAAGTGTTCCACGTTTCACCCATGTGTCACACGGTATGAGGGCTAATGTTCCTCATTTTGGGGACAGGAGGCCGATAGCTATGGCTGGGGGTAATGCTGTCGCCAACCCTGACTGCACCTGACAGTCATTTGGGGATGTGTAACATTCGCAACACACACCACCCATCACATAGTCTCACATAATCTACACCACTGGCCACACCTACGAGGACAACCTGTGCAGTACGTCTCCATACTCACTGTAGGCACCAGAGGTAGCCCCCATCATGGAAGACAACATCACCAGCTTATAGCCCACAGACTCATGTGTGCCCACCACATACAGCCAATAGTGTGTTATAACATTCACAACACACCAGTCATAGCTGACTCTGTAGGGTGTCAACTGCAGTTCCACACAGCAGGCTACACAAGGCGTTAGTCGCTTACATCTTGCTGTCGGGTAACTGCTTCTGCAACATAACCTATGCACCCATGCCACACCTCACCAGGTACGATATGTCTGTCATTCGCCATGTTAGTGTGACTGCCCTGTGATGCTACTTCACAGACTACGTGTGCAGGGACATGCAATAGCTCACCAGTCTTATAGCCCTGATGGTGTGGGCCTAGCCCTGGGGAGCATTTTGCATTCGTCCGGACATGATACCACTGTACAATGACCGACTGTGTCACTTCAACAGTTGCCTATGCTCCTACTGTCATTCCACAGGCATGTGGTATCTGTCCGCTATGACTGTCCTGGTCAAACACAATGCTGTGGCACAGATGACTTGCACCTGTCAGCCCTGGGAGTACAGCTCACATGTAAGGCTCTTTCTGCTTCTATACTGCCTGTCCTGCACAGTTTCCAATAACTGTCACCGGCAGGGTGGTAACTTGCATGCACGACATGGGGTCATGTGACACATTGCTTGCATCTTCCCCTGTGATGCATGCAGGCAAGGCACACCTTATAATGCACCACTCCAACATCTCTACAGTGACTGGGACCTGCCTCTAGGCTCTGAAGAGCACACCTGCAATGACAGGTTATAGACAGACCATACCTTTCAGGCATATACCTGGACCGGCGCACCCACAGCTGAGGGGTTCCCATATCCCACTATGTTTTGCACACATCCTGGCAAGTTGCTTAGCACAATGCATCAGAGGTGCTCCATGTGCAACTAACTGTGTCCAGGACCGCTATACACATTGTAACAAGCGACAGAGTCAACATCATACCCCACGGGTAACATACCTTCTATGGTGGTATAATGGACAGTGGGCCTCAGCTTCTACTGATGTGTGACTGACACTACCCCACACTTCACTGGGATGACTCTCATGTACCGACACATCCATGAGTCATACCCTCCGCTCTGCTGGATCAACACATACGCACCACCTCCAAGAACTACATTACCTTTGGCATGAACACTACCACCATGTGACTGGTGTTACACACCTGGGGTTATCCCTTCATTGGTGGATTCCGAACATATGCTAATCTACTTTGTTAGCCACATCCCGGCAACACACCCATCACAGCATACACAGTACATGTGTACTACAACACCTACTACAGATGTCTGCTGACAGCGGTTGTTAACATCATGACACCCGTGCAGATGGACAATGCACATACAAATGCTGACACATACCCCAGTGCACTTAATTAGCATGTACACAACTGCATGGATCATGCTATTCCACACAGAGCCATGATGGTACACACCAGATAACAGACGCCACTCTGGTGGTCATGTTCCATGGACATATGATGTACAACAACAGGTGTAGGCTGTTGCACAGTGGTGTACATTCCCATGTGTGAGGTGGCTCACTGGTCAGCTGTGGTGGGGCCACAGGGTCCCTCATCACATACTCCAATACTAGCTATGTAAACATGACTGCCACACATTCCGGGGTGTACCACCAGGCATTATGGTGGTATGTCAGTATTCGATGGCAACACTCACATCTGCTGTCACATACAACAGTCACTCAGGAACATTGCAGATCCAGGTATTGTTGGCAACATGCTGGAGGATGGATTCAATGCTGACAGTACACCCTCTCACTCAGTACAGGGCCGCAATCCATACATGAACATTGTGGTGTCCCTGTGGTCACACCTACACAGTACTGACCTACACTCTATATGTCCTGGGACACTGGCCCCATGTCACTTTCCAACATCCCAGGCTGTGATGTCCGCCAACCTCTGAAGTACATGTCTCCCCACTAGGCCACCATATTCAGTAATAGCCTTGTATCAGACATTGTAGACCCTGAATGGCACACAGCAGCATTTATCACACTACACACAGGTGGCACCGCATTGCATGAGTGAGACTATAATCCTACACATCTGACTGGACTGTTCTGCATGGCTATAGGGCACATCATCAAGGACGTCATTCTCAGAGACATTGTTGGTCTTCTGTCCTCTGCTGCCACCCGGGTTGGGCTTGTTAAGGCCAGAGCATGGCCCCTGCACATGGTGGACTCCTTTCATACAGTTACCAGGGCAGTTGCTGATGGTACGGGAGTCCACACATCCTACATTGTCCTCTCATTGCCTTTCAGCACCATTCCCCATTCTGGTATTGACAACATACACATCCACCTGCACATCGTACCCTGTGTCTCAGGATGTTATGCTATGTGGCTCATGGACAGGACACACAATGAGGCCAGCATACCATAGTACCTACTACATGTCAGGTACTTTGGCATACCACGGTCCTCAGTCATAGGGCCCCTCATGTTCAGTATATGCTTCCCTGTGGAACAGGCTGGCACAGGGACTTCCCTGCCTAGCTTTAGAACCCCTACATACCAAGCGTCATGATTGCTCCACCAGCTGATACTGACTCCAACCATACGGGTGTCGCTGTGACAGATACATAATATGACTATCATGGCATCAAGCTGCATGACACACGGTGCATGCACATCACCTTTGCATTACACCATTCACCCACTGACTATCACATGGATGGTAGTCCCCTACATACATATCACATTGTACATGTTTGCAGTACACACATATGTCGCACCCACTCCTGTGGTTACTGTATTGCCACTGTGGCATGGATATCCTCCTACGTGGCCACACCTATCTGTACTGGGTGTGTAACTGGTACATAGGCACCCATTGTACCTCTGAACTCAAGACATCTACACACATTCAAGGGTACACCACCCCATTTAGGGTGTACCTTACACAACAGCTACAGCTTTACATGCCACAACATTAACACGCCATGACGTTTACTGACCTCCGACAATTTAAATATGTGGCTGCACTACGGACACCACATCTGTACACATTTGCATACTACATACTCAGGAGTGACCTCTGCTGACCAGACAGGGCCCATGTTCACAACATTATTGATGGATATACTCCTCATACGCAACATAAGCAGAGGCCACTGTGAGCAACATGCTCATGGATATGTGCATACACACCACAATGAGTGGGATGTGCTTCTGGGTTACATTCCCAAACCGGACACACACCATGCTGTGGAACATACATCCTATGTACATCACACAGGGACACTCCGTAGCACTGTTCATGTGATACCTCCCTTGGTGGTTGGGAGACACATGTAGGCCTGGGATCACTGCATTGGCTGTACTGAGCAGTGGTGCAGGTGACACCTGGCTCTGCTCTTCACAGGACACTACCCTGGAGAGGTGCCACTAGTGTGAATACTGTAGTTGTGCTTACACATGGACTTGACAGACTGCATAGTACCTCACTATGCACCTGTGCAGCTATTACATGTCCTTTGTGCATGGTTACTTGGTAGCCCTTCCATTTAGATTAGCTATCATGCTATTACGATGTCCCATACCTACAGGCCATATGTATCCTGTTATTGTACATACCAATAGACGATACCTGTGGTATGCATGATATGCCTGTTATGCTGTGTGGAATATCTGTCATATCTACCTATAATACTATACATTACACATATTTCACATAGTATCCCATTATGCAAAGCATACTTGCTCAGCGGGACCACCTTACATATGTCATTAACGTTATATGCCCATACACATGCGTGCTGTGACAGTATATCAACATATACTATCCCCTGCTATGGCATGTCCTTGTTGGACATACCCTACCATTGACGGCGGGTTGTATGGCATTGTTCTGTTTAATGGCCTCATGTAGCATCCCTTGTGGTGTCTGTGCTGTGTACCTTGTGTCCCACGGCTGGATGCACAGATTCTACAAGCGTTAGTATGCTCAGCAAGACATCACTACATAAATACCTTTTCCCATTTTATGCATTGCAGACGCGTTCAGTTAATGCAAACCAGGCTATACATACAGTAAAACTAATTAATACAAATCATGCTATACATAACCTTACACATCGGGTGTTCTACATACCTTGTTGTCGTTATGGCGTTTAGTTTCTATCTCTCTTACAGTGTTTCAACTGTTATTCGGTATGAGCATACGGTTTGAATGTCTGGCAAGTCATCCTTATATACGTCAATACCTGAAACATGTGGATTCTTCCCGCCAATTGGTGTTCCTGAGTGACTAATTACTTGCATATCAGCTATGCAGCTACTCTATTCGCCAATTACTTGGTGACAGTGGGGTATAATTGGATTCTCCACTTGGACGTTGCCTATTTGCCCTACCTTCGGGGTACCTTTGTATTGTGTTTTGTTATGAGTAACTGTAACTGCTATGCATGGAGACAAGTATAGTTTAAATTCATGTCCCCCGTGGATTGTGTGTGACAGGTAGAGTATTTGGTTCAACATGTGGGTGTACCTGTCATCCCGATGTCTGATAACGGAGTATTGCAATCAAAACCTGTAACATGGCTGTTTTTTCCATTATACAACGCCTGCAATTTTGCATGTCGCCTTTAATTGTGTCTCTCACACGGTATGTTGAGGGTTCTGCAGATGTAATTGACTGACTGGATGTTTTTGCTGCTATTACAGTTTGTATTGCTTTAGTGTCTAGTGTGGGGGATGTCGGTGGCTGTATGTAACATATACGGTTTGTGGGCCTTGCATTTCTACATAATCCCTAAATATGTGTGTGGGCTCCATCCCTAATTAGAGAGCTAACAGTTAGTAGACTTATGTTACTGGATTGTACGTTGGGCCATTGTTAATTGGTTTCTATATCATCTGCAGGTGAGCTTGCTACTTGTATACCTCCATAATTGCAGCGATATATCAGGGGATATGTGTAGGTGACAGCTATCCCTTGTATTTCTGTCCCAGATATTTGCAGTCATTGTGGTTGTGTTGTTAAAAGAGCCTGTTTGCCATGGGTTGCCACCTTATCGTATGGTCATTGTTGGACACTTGCGGGACAAAGCGGTGTTTACAGGCCAACACGTAGCCATGACCAGTACACAGGTAGCACATACTTTTATCCTCACTACATACCTACCTATTGTTGTGTGACTTTGGATACTTATCATATTGCATGTAACATTTAAGTTTCTTACATACAGGCATAACTATTAAATACGACTGTTACATTATATATGGAAAATATTTATGTCCTACCATCTCGGACATTTGCCCTTTGTACTGTTTTATGTCAGGACACACCTGCCCAGGGTGGGGATGTCCCTCCTACTGTGGTACAGGTAGTAACCGTATGCCTATGGCTAGCTATACCCACACCTACCATACTGATCTGCCTCTGACTTGGCACCAACATACACATGTTGCTGACACACACACACATTACAGTCACACAGAAACGCACACGGCACCCTCAACGCACACTTACACAGACTATGGCACTCACAGACACAGTTGAACACAGTACCAATGTAGACCGCGACACCGTCAGCGGTGACTAACCGCCCCTTCATATCATCATACTATTACTCGCGGATGTACTGTTCCGGTACTGTGTTCTATCGGTCTTTCAGCCTCGTGGTTACGCATGTCGGTATGTTACACATTCCATGGTTGGCGGTATCCTATTTATTTGTACCTCCAAGATGTTATGAATGTCGTTGAACTATCTATCATATTTCCAAGTGAACATGGAAGTATTAAATCTTTTTTATTTATTTAAAACTGCCTCCGTTTGTGTTTCCACTCGCCTTTTTGTCATTTCGTGGAGTTTACTGGTTGAACTGTTAGTGTGTTTTTATCTATCATATTTGCAGATATCGCTGAATCCATCTATATCACCATATATCTCTCTATTGCCCTTTCTATCTGTATTATATATATGCATATGTGTACATATATATATACATCTATATATATATATATATATATATATATATATATATATATATATATATATATATATATATATATAAATATATATATATATATATACATATATATATATAAATATATATATATATATATATATATAAATATATATATATATATATATATATATACATATATATATATATATATATATATATATATATATATATATATATATTATATATATATATATATATATATATATATATATATATATATATATATATATATCTGGCGGGGAACGTGACAGGCACACAGCACCACCACATGCTGTAAGACTCATGTACTGTTCAGGTGTTGGCATTCCGTGTTCCACTGGCTGTTGTGTTTACAGTGTTTGAGGGCTGCCTATGTAGGAGTCACATATTGGGCCACCTATACATTACAATTTACAGGAGGTCATGTTTGTGTGGCATCCATTTTACTGTGTGTGCAGGTGGAGAGGTGTCAGTCTGTAGGGGCCTACACGGTCAGAGTATGTGCTATACGTTCCCTCTTTGCCAAGGCGTAGGCATATTGGGCACGTCTCCGTTTGCCAACTGGGGCTGGCACAGTGTGTTCATGGTCTGATTCCATCTGTGCCTGTACTGGCCTTGGCAATTGCGGTGGGCTATGAGGGCCTTCACCATTTTGTCCCTGCTGCAGCTGCTTCCACAGGATCATATTATGTAGCATGGCACATACTATGACGATGTGGGCACACGTGCCTGGAGAGTACTGCAAGGCTCCACCAGATGTATCCAAGCACCGGAACCATGATTTCAGCATCACGAACACACACTCTATGATGATTCTGGTTTGTGCGTGTGGCTCATTATGGCATTCTTGCATGGGTGTGTGTGCATTTCTGATGGGAGTCATCATTCATGGCTCCAGTGCATAGCCAGCATCCCCCACGAGATGGCCAAGTGGGATGTCCCCCCTGACAAATACCTGATACAGCTGTAAGGCATGCCAGATATGGGAGTCATGGTAGCTTCCAGGGCTGCCAGCACACACATCCATGATAATGCCCTGGGCATTGCACATGACCTGGCAGCTGATGGAGTGGAATCCCTTGCGGTTTATGTAGCGAATACCCTGCTCACTGGGTGGTGACTTGATTTGTATGTGCGTGCAGTCTATCGCACCCAGTACCTCTGGGTATTGTGCCACACGGTGGAAGTGACACATATTGCTGGCCAACTCCTCCTGAGTTCTGGGGAAGTATAACTGCTCATTGGCATGTGGTAACATGACATCCAGGAACTGGTGTAGTACCCTGGATGCTGATGCCTGTGAGATACCCATTATATCTCCAGTTGGCCTTTGAAAGGTACCTGTGGCCAGTATTCGCAGGCTTACACATACCTTCGTGTCCACTGGTATGGGTTCCCCTCTGTTGTTTCTGGTTCTCAGGCGTGGCCGGCATAGCTCCAATATTTGCTGTAAGATGTCTCTGTCCACCCTGTAATGCTCTACTATCTCCAGGTCATGTAGCCCCTGGTAGGTTACACTTGGTCTGAACACTCTCCTTCTCCTCCGAGGCCTGCGGTGGTTGTCGGCATCATCCTCCACAACACCGTCATTCTCTAACACATGCTGATGAATCACAGCTATGGCAGCTCCCAACTTGTACATTTTAAAAGTTCCCCGTGTGTTTACACCTATGGTGCGGTGTTTGGGAATACACAGGTGTGTGTTGGGTGTTTTCACACTTTATACTATTGTGCTGTGAACATTGATGATGTCATAGGGTGTGTATGTACGTTCGTAGCTACAGGTTATGTTATGTATTTTACTGCCGGAACTACTATTATGGTGCCTTTGGTGTTGAATTACATTTGCCTGCCGTGGATTACCTCTTGACCTTCCCTTTACATTTCTGCACGTTGCACCTACCATTTTCTGGCGTGCATCCTGCAGCCTACTTTCATTTGTACTTTCCTGGACCTGGCGTATCTTGTGTTATGTATGCTACTGCCGGTCTGCTGTCGGTTTGCTTTGCTCTGCTGTGTCAGGTCTCCTATCTTTGCAATCCAATACCTCCCCTCCTTTCTTTGCATTCACATGCCTCCCCTATCATGTTTTGCAGGTTTCTGCGAGCGGACTTGTCAGCTGCCATCGATTGGCCTTCGTGGGTTAATTGGTGTTGATTGCTCATTAGTATTACCCTACTTCCGCATTTCCTTCTTTTCCTCCCCTGACCTTCCTGTTTCTGCTGTTGTTTGCGGTGCGTGTGACCAATTACTGGGTTTCGGGCACGTTTTCATCCTCGTACACATGCGCTTTTGCCCACCATGTGTGCTCTCAGCTAAACGATTCCTCCCCACCCCTATCCTGCAGCTTTGCTTGGCAATGGACAGGCCAGATTTGCAATGCTCCAATGTGCTTAGTGCTACGGTGGCACACCCCTCTGCTGATGTCATGTATCTCCTCTGAGCCACTCCTCTGTGTTATACCGCTGCGCTGTATGGTACAACCTTCCTCCGGCGGGACATTTGCGATTCAGTATTATCTGCCTCATTTGCATGGCATTGACTACTAATTCATAGTTACCATGCCGAACACTATCACAAGCCCTTAGCAACCCTTGCACCTTGGTTGTGGTGTTCCATGCCTACCATTGTGTGTTATGCTGTAAACCTGATTTCTATTATGTTGCGATTTTATGACATTTTTATATTATTTCTTTATGTTACAGCTTCCGTACACATGCCCTGTGGTTCTGCTGTGCGTTACTCTGGACATGACATTAAATGTTGTTATGTACGTGTTGTGCATCTTTTCTTATGCCATTGGCTGTGTTTTTTGCCATTGGCATATGTTAACGTTGTGATACCTGGGTCTGGCCCTCTTCCATAGCTCCGATGTTCTGTTTGAGAATATGTAAACCGTGTTTTTTGGTTTACATTTGCGTGGGCTTACGCTACGCCTGCACCACTTCATGAATCGCTATATGCCTTCATTTGCAACACTGCACATGGGATGATTTGCATACCTATGCCGGGGGCTGTGCAGATCTGGCGTACGCCGGTAGTGCACATGGAATTGGATCGTACCTGAATCGCTCGGCGGCCATATTTGGTGTTATAACGCCTACGCTATGCGTGCGCCTGGCGCAAGCTTCATGAATCCCGGGGTTTGTCCTCTTTACAAAAAAAAAATTAATCACACATTTTACTGTGTTCCTAAAATATATAAAAGTTAAGATAATCCCCCTGGTTGAATTATTATGTTTGGATGTGGAAGTTTTACTGATAATATAGGGAAGGTTTTTCACAAATATCTTATGTAGTTTGTTACAAAATTGCCTCCCTTTATTAAGGACACTACAGATTAATTAAATAAGATGAAATGTCTCTTATGGAGTAAGGAATATTGTCCACTTAAAAAGAAGTCAAGAACCACAAACCATGGCTTTGCCTTCTGACCATTTATTAAAAAACAATAACATGACTAATATTGGATCATAATAATAATAATAATAATAATAATAAACTAATAACCAATAAAAATTAACCATTACAAGCCATAAATATAAATAAATAAACAAAGTCAACCAGGTGGAGTCCCCAAGCCTATTCCTGCCCAGCAACTTATGATCCGGGTGCGCACCCCAAGCATCTCAGATAGATCTCATAACCCACCAAGGTTGAGGCTTAACCCACATGTCACAGAATACTTACTTTTATACCCTGACTCATAGGTCTTCCCACTTTAGATTATAAATGCAAAAGGACACTGCGCTAAAAGGTGGTAATCCAACAGAGGATTGAGGCCATGAGATGATTTCCCAACAGAATGAAAAAAGGCATGCTACCCCCCCCCCCCCATGACCTGTCACTATAATATACTGAAAAGTAACTATATTATTGAGTAAACAAAGTCTTTAATGTATATTCAAATTACTAATTGCTTAATAAACAATGGCAGTTCGAGGATAAATAAATCCAGACTAAAATAATTTAAATGAATTTGATCCTGAAAATAAAAATCCTGTCAGGTTTTTTTCTAGATTCCTGGTCAATGACATGGATTGCCAAGTGAACTCACTGCTCATATCACTCAGCAATTGATAAAATGTCTGAATGGTTCCATAGATGAATTCATCCATGCTCCTCTTCAGTGGATTCTTAGAACCATAGCAGACTAGCATGCGATTAGTTTAGGATGTATCAAAACTATGGCGTGAAGGTCAGTAGAATTCCCACTCGCAGCACCTTCTTTGGGACACTGGTTAGAGGTTTTACCTCCAAGGTGACTGATCAAAGCAATGGGTTAAGGCTAGCTGTCAAGAAGATGGTACTAAACATCCCATAGCTGAAACTATGATAATCCTAGTAATCCGGTCCAATAGGTTGACCTATCTTTTTGATCCATTGAGCAGAATAAGCCATTGGGTTGGACTGATGCCTTTGACACTGCTCTTTGTATAAATGAATGTCCCAATACTCAAAGCACCTTTTTCCCATCAATATAAAATAATAAGGTTACATCCTGATGTAGGAAATGAAGATATCAGTTCTCCATCTCCCAGTCCTCTTTAAAATATTTGCTGAATGTCCTTTGATCCTAATGTCTGATGTCCTCCCTATGTGAAAGGAATGTAAGAAATAGCCCAGGGAAGGAATGACTTGCTTCACAAAATCATAGGTAGTTAGTGCACTTCAGCTGATTTTCACTGTTTTCTGGCTGGGCCACCTTGTTTACCTAGTGTTATGCTGGGCCTTTTAGAGTCAATGAACTCCTTTAGGCTTTACACAGGGAGAATATGTCTTTAACCAGAAACAATGCTATGTTGACTTCTGAAGGAGATATCAAGCAGCCTGGAATTCAGCTGAAAACAGAACCAGATGGAGAATCTCCTGGAGCTACCTTGGTCAACAATGAGGTCCAATGAACTGAGATAGCGATAGAAGAACTACTTCTGCCAAGGCAAATTTGCTACCACTGATTGGATTGATCTGTCTTGGACTTTTCTAAACATAGTACATAGTCTCTGGTTAAAGACATATTCTCCCTGTGTAAAGCCTAAAGGAGTTCATTTACTCTAAAAGGCTCAGCATAACACTAGGTAAACAAGGTGGCCCAGCCAGAAAACAGTGAAAATCAGCTGAAGTGCACTAACTACCTATGATTTTGTGACATCATAATATGTGACTAATAGGTTTCCTGGGATCTTCCAATGTTCCCCTAATGTTACCACATCCTTTGGTTAATGTAGCAACTAAATAACATCCGGAAATATCTGGTAGACTCATTGAATGGGCTAAACAGCTCAAGCCTGCTAGATGGATGCATTAGGTGCTAGATGCCTGTTTTAATAAACATCTCTCAACTATAAACTGAATCAGTACTGGTACAGACAAATGTCTAGGGTGGCAGGGTAGGTTCTTATAAAATTTCTTGAGTAAGTCTTTTTGGTGTTTGAAGCCCAAAATGTGGGTAGAATAGCACTGTCTAACCTTTACCAATCAGCCAAATTTAGGGTGGAGTCAGAGTCCCAACAGGAGCTAACAATGGAGCCAGTTGCCAGAATCTGGTAAAGTGGAACCTTGAATAAATTGTCAACAATGCCACTGTCCTTGCCTGGAATGTGTTGACTTGAAAAATTCAAGTTGATCTGTAGACTTAACAGGACCAACAAACTCAATACTGAATGGACCCACCTGGACTTTGAATATCTTTTATTAATGACTCTTACCACTGCTTGATTAACTTCCTGTTAACAAGGTGCTCCCTTTAAATAAAGGTGGCAACCCATACACACAGGATTTCTAAAAAAACAGTTATATCTCATTTCCATTCCTCTGTTGGGGAGGGGGCATTTTTTGGAGAACCAGCTCCTCTGAAAATAGCCTTCCGTCCCAAACCTTGCAGCTGCATCCATGAAGAGTAGCATCTCATCAGAGGAAATCCAGGGGCTCTGCCAAAGTGTACTACTTTGTAGTGATTCAAAAAAGACTTCCATAGTCTGAGGTATGCTGTAATATTGCCTATGTCATGTACCCTTTACCTTTGCAGCCTTGTAGAAAATTTGATAGGTATCCGAGTAAAGTCTGGCCTGGAAAAATGGCCCTGGAAGTGAAATTGAGGAGTCCATGAAGCTGACTCTAACCTTGCTCACACTGAGAAACCTATCAATGGTAAAACTCAAGTACTGCAGCTTGCTGATGAGAAGTTTAAAGGAACCAGATGGGACATCAGTCAATAAGCCTAAAAAGGTCATGGCTTGGCAGGGTCCTTCTAGCTTGTTGGGACCCAAGTCATACCAAAGATCCATGAAAGCCTGTATGCCATGTTTTACACCATCCTCCTCTTCTCCAGTGATCACCACATCATCCAGTTAATGGATAGCAGCTTGCCCTAGGGCCCAATATTACCAGCAGCAGTGTAAAGCTGAGCTGAACATTTCAAAACCTGAGCAGGCTATGGGCATGGATCTGTCAAAGAAACAATTTCCATCAAACAAAACCCTAATAGGAACCGATCTTCCTCTCTGATGGGAAGCAGATGGCAGGCAGACTGAATACCCAACTTTTAGAGCCAAGGGTTGTCAAAGCCTTTGATAAACCTCTGTCAGAAGGTCAAGGGATGATTTATGCACTTTTTTAGCTTCCCGTCTATTGAAGTTGCTGATAGAGGAACCAATTGGATGAGAGTGGTGATGGATTAGGTGAAATTTCCCCTCACAGTTTTTTGGGACAAACATGATGGGAGACATCATAAAGGAGGACAAGATGGTTGTGTGAATGACCGAAAGATTCTTCCCACCCATAACTCCTTATCAAGCAAATTTTTTAGTATTGTCACCTTGCCTTTGACTGAGAATATTTTCTTCACAATTTTAGAATTCTGGAAAATTGAAGACTGAATTACAAAACCTGACACAAACCCTGTAATAAGAAATTGTGCTGCTGCCTTGTTGGGGTAATTGGGTAGTTCTTTAGTTAGGTTCATAGGTTCATAGGTTCATACTAGGCTATCTGCCCGAGGGCATTTACAAGCCTAGCCCATAGTTTTGTGGCTTATGCCACCCCTTTAGTATGGGGAACTATACATATTATTTTGCTGTGCCTCTGTCGAGCAGTGACACTGAGGTAATCCCTGGGGTATATCTGCGATCTAGCTAGCTTAATGACTCAGATTGTGGAATAATGCAATTTCATTGCATGTTCGACCATGGGTTGAGCTGGCTCAAAATCCAACCAGGGTTGGGATTACTTACCTGCCCTTGGACCAACATTTGTTAGCTGGATGATTCTTCCCACAATGTGAACAAATATGGGACAACCTTCAGGAAGGCCAGGAAAAATTCCCATTATTAAAAGCCCAGCAGTGCCTGACATTTGACTGGAGCTAATAGGTTTACAAAACTTGACATATAGGGCTTGAACAGCATTATGCTTATCCATATATCAGGATATTGTTGATCCCACCAGGGAGACTTTTCTGAATCTTTTAATTTTCTGAAATGCTGATCATACCAGGACTTGGTAGATCCCCCATCCAATGTGGAGCTCTTCCCTAAATGAAAGGAAATAGACTAGCTAGGAAAGTGCTTGACTCAAGTCCTTTTCGATAAGGATGGTGATATATACAGTAAAACCCAAAATCCAGTTGTCCCAGATTCTAACAATTTCTTTGGAAGAAGTTTTTTGTCTAAGGCAGCCAGTGCTGATGAGGTCTTTTCACCATGTGTTATCTGACTCAGTAATCCTTTAGATACCTTCTGTGTCAACTGAATAAAAAATGTCTGCGTAATCTCCCCAGACAGATTTTTCTTTAATACTCATGGGGACATGATTTATGGTGTGGGACCCAGGAAGGGTAGCTACCTCCTTGCTGCCAAATATCATTTGGAAAAAAAATTGAACCATAAACTTTGGATCAGCTGGTAATGCCTTCTGTGCTAGGGAAGGCAAATGTTGGGTTCGTACCACCAGCAACATGAATGGTTGTATCTGAATGGGTGATTGAGACTCCAGAAGACCAGTGCTATCCAGAGAATGTTTGGCCCAAAAAGTATTTTTGAAAAGCATACCAACAATTCTAGACCTTCCCTCTTCTGGCAGTGAATACAAACACTATTCTAGATATTCATCTATTGTTGGTACCCCTCCTTGATTAAAGTCCCAGCCTTTATATCCTCTTCATTACCTTCATTTCCAAAAAATTGTTTCCACAGATCAAGTTGATGTTTCCACCAGAATCTCCATGGGAGAAGGGGCATCTTTACAATTCCTCTTCCTTAGTTTTTTGTCTGATGCTTTAGTCAACAATGGATCTGATTCTGCAGCAGGCAGTATATGCCTTTTGGTGTATGTACTCATGTGTGGTCATTTGCTGATTCTTGTTCTGCAAACAGATACTGAGCTTCCATGGTTAGATGCTGCCATCTTTCCTTTAGGGTCTCCATAAAAATTGAACATGAAATTCTGAGAAAGATTAGTTGAGTAATCAGAACTTATCAGCCCAAAATAAATAGCTACCCTTCAAAAAGTAACTTACCCTGGTTAGTGTCTATGATCTTCTTGTCTGTTGAGGAGATGAGTCTATTGTCTTGATCAGCTTTTAATAGTCATGAGAGCACTCGGGGTGGGTTAACCATTATATGACATATCTATTTGTTTACTGCTCACTTTTGAAGGAGTACCTATACTCAGCTGGTTTAGAGAAAATTAGGGAGATCAAACTAACTAGTGGTTCCTGTGGATCCTGAAGCTGCCTATGCCCTTACCAAATGCCACTAAGACATGCCTTACTCATAATACTGTGTGTCAGGGAACTTAATGCCTAGATCTGATGTTTAGATCCATGTTTTTCATGTGGTTTGCTATTTCTTTTTCTTTGTTGTTAATTATTTTTGCTTTGTACGTGCAGGAAGCCAGTGACCTGCTATGAGCATTCGAGAACCTGTCTTCCCTTACCACTAGTTCCCTATAAGTAGAGCCCTCTAGGTTTACAACTTGCACACTAAAGAAATACTGCAATATTCCACAAACCTGCCATTTGGGGAGTGGCCAAAATGTGTTCTTGAATAATTTCAATTTGCAGATCCCTAATTTCCTTCCTCATCCCAGCTTGAAATCATAAAAATGCTTAATATTGTTAATGCTACTTAACTTGCCTTTAAGGGATCCACCCAAAAGAAAATATTACTTGCAGGGTAATGTGAACAAATAGGAGAAGAAATTCATTACTGAAAAATCCTGTCTCACTTGTCATTTACAGCCTTCCCTAACCTCCATGAACTATTGTACATTACAATCAACCATGGACTAAACTAACTAAACACTGGCACTTACAGAAATAATCAGGGATGATCAGAACAATTCTTAAATTGTTAGTAGTAATGACTGATACAGTGACAGGCAAGTGAATTTCATCACAACCACTTTAAGAGAATAAAACTGTGTTTTTATCTGCAAGCTGGTACCCCTTCATCTCTAAAATATCCATTATTTATTAAGAACAGCTCACTACCTATCACACAAATTACCACTTTTTAAATTTTTTTATATTTATGGAACATAAAAGGAGCAATTATTTATTTTTAATAGAGATTTTTACAGAAATGTGGCACAGTGATGGTGCAAGTGTTGCCCCCTCTTATTTCAGCTTGTTAATGGGAGTTTTTGTATAGGTTAATTTTTTTCAGTGACGTGTTTTAGTATATTAGCAATTAATTGATGATATAATCTTTGTATGTAAGGATGTGCCTCATGAGGATGTTCAGTTTTTAAGGGTTATTAATGATATCTCATATGGATTATCATTTACATGTGCTATTAATTCTAGGTAAATTTATATTTTTAGATATTACTTAAGTAGGTATATCTGGTTCATATATTGTGACTAAACTATACAGGAAACCTACTGCCTCTAATATACTTTTTGAGATGTTTGGTTGTCATTCCTTACATATTAAGACAGTATTGTTTATTACTAACCTTAAATTTTCAAAATTAAGATTCCATATCCCAATAATACTTTGCTTGCTAGTTAAATTCTGCATCTCCTAACATTGGCTAAATCGCTCTAAAATATCTTGGAGAGGGTTCAGGAATATGGCTGTCAAATATATTACTTCTCAAGAGCTCATAATTACAAAAGCATATAAACGCACGTATTTCCACAAATTCTGGAATGTCATATTTGAGCTCTTGGCTGACAACTAATTATTTATTTGATATTCTGAATGGGTAAACTACTACTATAAGCTACTCCTTCCTATGTTTATCCTTTTTTTTCACCTTAACACCCCTATGATTCCTATATTCCCCTCACCTTTGTGGCTCAAGATAAATATACATGGCTTCTCTATCCTAGCTCATATCTATGTATTAAACATAGGCTTATACATTCTGAGATGTTACAGTACCTACCCACCTGCATATGTGTTCTTCTTTCTTTTTAATACAATTATCTCCAGGGATGACAATACCCCTAGGCAGCACTGTTGTACATATTGTATGTATAGTTATTAATTGTATGATCTCTGCTATATTAATGTGCATTTCTAAACTGCTATTGTTTTGTTTTGTGTTATGTCTATAAAGCAAAATGAATAAAATTTATATCTGAAAAAAAAGACAGTATTGACATCTGGTGAACTCCTTAGAAAAAGAAGGATTTGTAGTTCCAGAATAGATTTTTAGCCAGCTAAAACATCTATGCAAGCATATTATATAATTCTGGATATGATTTACAGGAAGTTTCAAAGACTTATGATAAAGTATTGAGTTTACACAGGAGAAACTCTACTATACCAATGTACTACTCCAATTAAGTTAGATGAGAATTATTTTGTACAACTTTATACGAAACAAGAAAACAGTTCCTAGTTATATTTTGTTACTGAATATGACTGTTTTACAGATATACTCATTTGGAAAATTAAAACATGTTGAAACTATGTATAAGAAGATGAGTCTTTAAGGAAATTGTTTTGTAATACTTTTTCAGTTTCTTATAAGAGTGGTAGAAATATAAAATATTTTTGTTCATAGATATGTTACATGGACCAATGCAGTTAATTGCCCAAGCTTGCAAACAAGGGGGACTTTCCCCTGTAGTCAGTGCTGTGGGATTTTGGCAAGATAAATAATAAGAATTTGGAGTCTGTAAGTACATTTACTTGTGACACTCTAGCAGTTATTCATGCCCTATTTTTCCCCTATAAGTTGATCTACATTAATCAAATACATAGGAAATTTAAAATCAAACTACAGGAATACATTTGAGATATTAAATCTAATAAAGAAAACAGTTTGTTGGCAAATCATTTTTGTTCCATTTATAATGGGGACAGTGCCTTACTGCAGATTACTTTCTTGGAAAAGTCATTTATGCATGAAAGGGAAGGTTATACTATTACAGATTTTCTTTTATATAAAGAAACATTGTTTAATTTTAATACTTTGCAGTCACATTGTCTAAATAATGGATACATGTGGAAAAGTGTTTTAATGTAATGTTTTTAAGAAGTTGGGTTGATTTTGCTTTTTAACTGATTTTGTGTTTCTACTAAATAAATATTTAATTTATGTCTTACATATATTGTGATTGCTTTTAACTATTTTTATCTCCAGAGAAGGCGTTGACTGAGGGACTAGAATGGCACTGTTTGTAATAAACATGCTTGAACTTCTAGTCATTTTATTAACCATTTGGAAATAGTCTGCTTTGGCACAGCTTATCCTTTCTTTTTTCCTTCACAATAAATGAACAACTAATCAGAAGTTCTGAAACGTTTTGTTCTGTCTGCATAGTACTTGAGTTGTCAGAGAACATAGTACTTGAGTTGTCAGAGGACATACAAGGTATGAAGTATCCTTTGTCCCTCACTTTTAGATTCTGTAAAGAAAACAGGAAGATGGATAGTTTGGCTTAAATTAAACTCGGATACAACTTTAGGCATAAACAAAGGGTTAGTTTCTAAAGAAACCATTCCTGCATGCAATATTACGTAAGGCTGACCCACCATAACAGTTGGCAACTCAGATATTTTTCTTTCAGAGGTCAGAGCAATCAGCAAAACTGCTTTGCATGTTAAGAACCTCAAGTCAGCCAGATGAGGTGGTTGAAATGGAACAACTGTTAGCTTGTCTAACACAAAATTAAGATCCCAAGGAGGACCATCTGTTTTCTTAAAGGATTCTTATGCAACACTCCTTTAAAAAACATTTTGACATAGCAATGCATTGAAAGAATACATGGGTAGCCATACTGAAATGGACAACAAATTAACCTGGAAAGAGGGGTAAGACAGGCCATAGGATAGTAACTCACACAAATATTGTCAAACTAGAGAAACCGTAGCACTGGATGGATGCCATTTCTTTTGTTGGCACCAACCAGAAAGCCTTTTCTCTTTGCTTATATGTGATTTTCTAGTAACAGGCTTCCTTGCCTCCATTACTACCTGATGCACTTCCACAGAAAACAGGTGTCTTAAAGGTGATAGGACCCCCTATCACTGAGGTAGTCACCTGTAGTTTGGGGTCAGGACGTACCTACTAAAAACCTAATTCTTGTGTGAGGAAATCAAGTCAGTGAGTAAGCTTGTGGTTATTACCCCCTGGACAATTTAAAAAAAAGAAAGAACTATGGTTTCCTTGACCTGATGGCAGTCACCATGATGATCTTTGATGATTCCTTCTAAATCTTCAGAAGTACTCTGGATATCACTGGAAAGAGTGGAAAAGTATACAGGAGCATTCCTGCCCATGGAAAAGAAAATGCATCTGTCTTCCAGGGCTTCTTGCATAGAGTCCTGAAACAGAATTTTGCTAGTTGCTTGTTTAGAGAGGATGCAGAAAGAAATACCTTAGGAATTCCCCACAGATGGATCAAATTTTGGAAGATCCCCTGAACTGGCTTCTATTCAAGAGGGTCTGCCTTTGTTCTGCTCAACTTATATGCCACAGGGTTTTCCTCTGTTGCAATGAAAGGTGCCTGCAGAGTAAGATTGTGCTGTAAAGCTATATCACCTACTAACATGGCTAGTTTATAAACGGAATAAGATCTTGTTTTCCCATGCTTATTTTATGTACCATATCACTTTGGTATTGGCTGTAACTACTCGATGAGTTCTTGAGAATCAGAGCTAATTCAGAGAGTGGAGAACATTGATAAGAGCTAGCAAAGAGCTAGCATCCCTTTTATGTTAATATGCTTTTGTTTGCCTTTCTTGTCCCAGAGACCTTGCACTTTTATTCTCATTGGCACTGCTTCCCAAGCAAAGTTGGAGGCGTCTGTAGTGACTGACTGCTTTAGAGAGGGAGAGAAGAGGAGAATGAGAGACTTGGATTCAGGGATATTTGATGTCTCTACCAAGTGATTTCTTTTTTTCAAGAAATAGCCGGGGAATTGTTATAGCTAGGCTTGTATAGGCCCTAGGGCCAATAGCCTAGTGCCAACCTATGAACCTATGAATCCCAGAACTAGAATTTGAAAAGACAATGGCTGTTGCTGCTGGGATGAAAAAGACTTCACATAGCACTGTATCTTTCTCATATGTGGTATTTCAAGACATATGGTAAGAATAATGAATTCCAGGAGACCCAGACTCTGGATATTTCTTTGTTGTGGCAGCCACATGAATGGAAAACATTGGAACACATATAGATCTATTTTCCTGAGGAAGAAAATATCTTTATACTGAGGTGTCTAGCAGACACCCCATAAACACAGTCCTGTGTGCTGCAGTCAGAAAAGACCTTTGGATCCAAATCCCTTAGAGCTACACGCTCCAGGGACTTAAACCTCAGCACAGAAATAAATAGGACATGCTGGAGGGACAGATTCATATCCCAGAGGCTCCCGTCACTCTGGAACAAAATCCCAATCCATGTTAGGCAGAGCCCCTCAATGACCCTCTTCAAGAGAAATCTTGATGAGTGGATGAGAGATCGTAGGTTTACCCCTGGGATCTCTTCTGTGTCCCTACTAGACAGAGGCACAGTAAACTAACCTTAAAAGGGCTATCTTTTGTGACCTACTATACAGAGGCACAGTCAACTAATCTAAAAGGGTGGCAAAAGCCAAACACACTCTGGCTAGGCTTATAAATGCCCTAGGGCAGATAGCCTAGTATAATCCTATGAACCTATGGATGTTCTTTTGTAAGCCCAACCTGTGTAAATATCTCTTACCCAAGTATGAGACTCCTGATGCTTTGAAAAATACTCGTAAGGATAAGCAAGTCATCAAAATGGTTATTTGGCTTAGAGGATTAAGGAGCTGTTAACAAGCTATTTTATGCAGTACAGAGGTGCAAGGTTTGATTCCCTCAGTCTCCATTGCCAAACTGTGTGACTGACCAAGTCAGGCAAACACACACCACTTCTGGGCTATGTGAAAAAGGTCCATGGAGATAAGTGTTCTTCCCCGGAAAACAAATTACATAAAATAATATAAATATGGACACCCTATAGTCTGCAAAGGGACATGATAAGAGCTAGACACTTTGTAAACATTCCTGGAGCAGACACTTTGTAAACATTCCTGGAGCAGTAGATACCCCAATGGGTAAGGGATTTAACTGATAGTATGATCCAGATGCACAAAACCTTACCAAAACACCTGAGATCTGAATGAACAGGAATAAGAGGATATGGACCTTTTTAATCTAAGATTACTGAAAAACTCAAATTAGGAAGAAGGGATAACAGTTTGAGAAGTGAAAGCATTTTAAACTTGAGCACTATCACAAATTGATTTAGAAAAGAAAGATCCAGAACTGATCTGCAGGAACTCTCTTTCTTTGGCACTAAAATATTCTTGAATAAAATCCTTTTTTCCATCTGGGAAGGAAAAACTGTTTGTTTCTATTAGCCCCAAGGCAACATAAGATGTAAGAGAGGAGGGAAGAGAAGATTGTGTTTTGGTGGATGAGGTAAAATCCTCTGAAAAGGAGGAATTTCCTCCCAGTGCTATACGTATCCTACATTGATCACACTTCAGACTCATTTATGTGATACAATCTATTGCTAAAGAGGGAAATGGAGATTTAGACTTTCTGGAAGGGGCAAGGGACTGCCGGCATGGGGTGGGGGGACAAGGTTCCTTATATAGTAATCCTGCCTTGTTTTACTATCTTTTGTTCTGGGGGGTCCTGTGTCCTTCTTTTGACCATCCTGTCATTGCTTATTGGTTTACCAGCATTCTACTTAGACTTTTTTTTTCTTGCCGAAATGAGTTGAGGGAGCAAACAACGAGAATGTAGAGATATAAAGCTAAGAAATCTTGTCATACTTTATGGAGCCTCTGCTGCAGAGGTTATCAAACACTAAATCTATATCCAAAGGAGGATTCAAAATTTAATTTTTGACACATATTCTTGGGGATTCTGAGAATGCAGCCAGGCAAATTTCCTCAAAACAGTACCAATGGCACCAGTCCTCAAAACAGTATCTACAGGCTCATAAACACACTTTAAACAATAAGTAATGACTTGAGAAACAGAAGAAACTAAACTGCACAAAGCAGATTTTTTTTTCTCACAAGAAGCCAAAAACATACTTCATACTTTATAATTAGTTAGTATAAACGTCAGCACGAGTCTGACAATTCAGAATTTTAAAAATTAAAGTTGAAGAAGCATACATTTAAAACATCAATAGTTTTGCAACCATTGTCAGAAGGAGAATGATTAGAATTGACAAAATTCTTCATAGCAGCTTGATGAGCTAATGCTATAGCTGCTGAGTTAGGTCTGGGATTAGTGTATAAAGACTTGAAAGACTGAGGGACTTTGTACATTCATTCTGCTTTTTTAAGGGCAGCCTGGCTGTTATGGAAATCACAGGCTACAGCAACACATATCCTCCAGTGCTGACAACACTGGGGTGCAAGGGTTCTGGAAATACTGTTGGTAACAATCCATAGTATTTTCTATGGGATTGAGAGACCTCAGTGTTCTCCCACTGAAAACATTGACTTATTCTGGAAATAGTCTTTAAAATTAATTAAAATTAAGAGAAATTAATTTCTCATAGATAAATTAAAATACTGTATCACTTCAGAATCTAAATCAAGAACCTAGGTTGAAAAAGCTGCATTTGTCCCCTCAGATTCCCCTACAGGTTCTACATCCCGAACTTGTTCAGGGAAAGAGTAATCCCTTTCTTTTTACCACAAAAAAGCACAGTATAAGAAGGTTTGACAGCCTACAAAAGACCCTGAGCTAGGCTTAATGAATTATTTCTGCCCAGAGTAAATGACACATGAGAAGTTAAATGTTTAGTTTTCTTTCACTTTTTGACAGTAAAGTTGGTGAAAAAGACCTTGTACTGCCAGTAGCAGCTTCCACTGCGAATGCTACAACATTTTGGGTAAGCAGGGGGACATTTCCTGTCCCTTGTCCCATGATCAACAAGAGTGGCTCTGCCTTGCCCACTGAGGAGACCACAGCAGCCATGGAGGGCATGACTAACCCACAGTCTATGGTGGCTGTATGTACAACATCAGAAGGATTCAAGGAAAAAGTTGAGTGGTCAGAGGAACCATCTCTAGCTGCAGCTGAGTCACCCACCTTTGACTGTAGTAAATTATCAACCTACTGTGATGGCAAATGCTGCTTAATTAACTTATTCTTTTTGTGGCTGGAAAAAGGTCTAAGCAAGGGTTTCATTGTCAAGGCAAATGTGGTGCTTTGTTTATTATTTATTGCCAGAAATGGTGCTTGTTTGTTTATTTATTTTCATAGGTTCATAGGTAGGTACTAGGCTATTGGCCCTAGGGCCTATATACGCCTAGCCAAAAAGGTACCCTGGCTTTTGCCACCCAAGAAAATTATTTTCCTGTTAATCTGGAAAGTTTGACTGAGCATAAGACCCATTTCAGCAGGGGTCTGGAGAGAAAAGCCATGACTAATATCATTATAGAGACCTAGATTACATTTGAGATTGAACAGTTAAACACTGAACAATTAAGCAATTACAAAATCAATTCCAATAGCACATTGCTGAAATTCATGAAATGCTATACAAACATCTAGTACATGATAGCAAGAACTATGGCTTTTGGCACCATCACAGTGAGAATGAGGTCAATACTAAGGTGATTTGCATTTTCAATGTCAGTCTCGATACTGATGTGTTATTTTAGAGTATATACGTGAAGACTGTTTGAATGCTGTTGAGCAGTAAATGAGAAATAAAAAGAGACTGGAATATGGTGATATTAGGAGAGGATTGTGAGTCACTTTCTTTGTAATTCATTAGACAGAATTAAACTAAGAAAGAGGAAATGATTTTGTAGGTGCAAAAATGTAAATGAAGTAGGAAAAGTGGGAGACATGGCTGATAGCATTTAAGGGTTTTTATTTGGTAGAGAAGATTAAGAAAGTGTAGGAAAAACAAAGCGAAAATAGCAGAAGGTGATCCAGGATTTTAAACAGGAGATATGCTGCAACATAACCAGGATGACTGAAGGCATTGTTTTAGGTGAATTTTGAAGACACTATTGTTTTTAACCTGTCTGAGAAATGATAGGAGCCTGTTTCAGGGCTTTGATACTCTGTTGGAGTATAGTGAGACACTCCTGTTGTATTTAGAGGTTTTGTGATGGTTAGCATAAGTTTGTCTTTTGATCAAAGAGTTCTGTAAGGTTGATATTGCTGAATTATGTGTTTCAATGCAGGAGACTTGTCAGATTATGTATCAAGGTGGGTGTGATTAGGAGTTGAGTGTGATGTAGTTAATGTGGGTGTTCAGCTGGGATGTTTAAGGGCTATGCTGTGGTAGATTCTGTAGGGGTGTTAGCAGCAAAGTAAGCTTTTTTATTGTAGCATCATTTCAGTTTTGTTTATTAGTTTGCAAGTTTGTGATGAGAGGAGGGGCATACATAAGGGTAGGCAGAATATAGGTTTTGGCTATGGCTTGCCTGATGCTGTCTGTAAGGAATGGTTTGGCTGTATATAACAGGCCTAGCTTCAGATGCATTTTCTTGAGTGCTGGTTTGGAAGTGAAGGTTGAACTTCATATTATTGTCAATAGTTACTCTAAGTAATTTTGTCTGGAGAACCTGTTCAATGATTGTATTATTTAATGATGTTATTTTTATGGCATCTTGGTTTTAGTAAATAGTTTTGGGGAAATAAAAGCAATTTTGTTTTCTTGGGGTTCAGTAAGAGTTGGGAGTTCTCTAGTCAAACTTCAGTAGATCTAAAGGATTTCTGTGCAATTAATTGCCGTTTTTGTAGTTTTAGGCCAGTTTCAGCAGACTCATCTGCATATTGTATGAGCATGGCATGCTTTGGGGCAGAACGCAGGCTGTCTATAAACATACTGAATAAAAGAGGTCCTAGTATGGATCCCTGAGGTACACCTGTTGTTATGGGAAGTAAAGTGGAGTGTTCATGCTGACATTTACAGCTTGGCATTTGTTAGTTAAGTAGCTTTGGAACTAAGATACAGAGGTAAGGAGAGATGTAAAGTAATGAGTTTTTGTAGTCGTTTATGGTGAGAAATTGTGTCAAATGCTTTTTACAAGTCATGAAATAAAGAAGAGACTAGCTTGCCAGAGTTACTATTTTTGTTAATTGTCAGAGCAAAGTTGCGTAGAGCACAGATGATACCATGATTAGGTCAGAAACCATGTTGAATGGGAGATATTAGATTATTAATGGTCTAGTGCTGCAGAAGTTGTGAATAAATACATTGTTCAAATATTTTGGATAGTGGTGACAGTAATACAATGAGGCAGTAGTTTGAATATTCTGCTGAGGTGCCACCTTAATGTAGGGGAAGGATATATGCTATTCTGCTGAGGTGCCACCTTTATGTAGGGCAAGATATATGTTTTCTTCCAGAGGACAGAAACAGAACATTTTTAGACAAGTATAGGGTATGATATGGCTTCAACTGCTAGTTTTAGATATTCAGGTAGGAGTCTGCTAGCAGCTAAGTTTGTGGGTTTTAGTCTGAACAGCTGTTTTTTTTTTTTTTTTATTGTCGAAGTAGCAATGGTCTTAAAGGTGAATTGATCTAAATTAGGATTAGTTGGGGGAGGGGTCAATGGTTGGAAACAGAGTTGCATTTGATTATGGATGTTATAGCTTATAAGAAATAGTTGATAAAGTTAGAGGTGATTGTGGCAGGTGTAAGCTTTCTGGAGGGACTGGGCTGAGGGCTAGGATCTGGGTTGATTAGATTTTGGCTAGAAAATCAAAATATTTTTGGATTATTCTGACGACTTTGTTGTAAGTCAGAATAATGTTCTTTGTGTTATCTAATTTTATGTTTATTTTTAATTTTAACTGTTTATACTGTATGCAAGTTGGTGGGGATCTATTGGTGAGACATTTTTTTTAGGATTTGTGTCTTTTTTTCATAAGTTGTCTGGTTTTGTGAGACAGCCAGGATGCAGGATTGCTCATCCATTAGGGCAGTAATGATGTTATTAAATTCTGTGGTTGCTTCTTCGATGGAAGGTCTTGTTATATAATCCAGTTGCATTATTTTAGTGTAGAGATAAAATTGTCATCATTAAAGGTAGATAGGTTATGCACTGTCTTGTAGAGGTGTTTGTTTAACTGATTGGTTATATACTCATTTAGCATAATGTGGCATAGCATGGCAGATAGTCACTTAGGTTGTCTGATATTATGCCTGTGCTAGAGATATTACTGAGCTTTGTTGTCAACAAATGCCAACCACGGATAGAGGACTTGGTGAAGGATTTATTATTATACCTGGATGGACAGTCAGTGAGCTGAAAGAAGCTATAAAGGTTTATGGAGATCGATGGGGTGTTGGTTTTAATTAGGGTCTAGTCAATATTGAGGTCCCCAAGAACAAGGGTTTCATATGCCCAGGATACATTTTTCTCTGCTGTAGTGGCATTATTCCCAGGAGAGACATATAGGGCTATAATACATATGGTCTTGAAAGGATTAAGTGTTAGGATGGAGACAATGATTTCAGCATTGTTAAACACTGGGATGTTTATTTTATTTAATGTTCATTTTATTTTATTTTTTATTTATTCATTCGTTGTTGGCCAAGTTAGTCCTGTTAGATTAGTAGTCTCTTTTCAGAGAAGAACAAAGTGGTATTTATACTACAAGAGAAATTTGGCCAGGACATTGGGGAACTTCCCCTACTCTTTGGCATAGGGGGATGAAATTGAAGGTGGTGCATTGGGTTATTGTCTCTTTTCCACTTGTGAAGATGGCCCAGAGAGACAGTAGAGGCATGGAAGATGTATCCCAGGGGGCTGATAGTGCTAATGTTGTTGCTATTGTGGAAAGCACTATGGAGTTGGCAGAATCACTGCCAAGCAAGAAAGTAAACATTGTGGTGGCAGAGAGTGACTCCATGTCAGAGTAGAAGGGAAGGGAGCAGGTCGATGTACAGGAGAGGGAGGAGCCTGATTCAGAAGAATTATTTCAAAAACAGTTGTCTGAGAGCAAAACAGAGGAACCGGATGGATGCATTATTTTAACCGTTCACTCAGGAGGATTGTGGGATGATTATTTGGTCCAGATGATCAACCAGAGTGAGCCAGAAAGTAATACAGACATTTTGTGGAGCAACATAATGGAGAAAATAGAAAAAGAGAGGTGAAAAGATGAGGTTGGTGAGGAGACATACATGCAAACAGTAAAAAGAAGGGGAAGGAAGAAAAAAGAAGATATACCATTCATGTAAGTAGCAAAAAGGAGAATTGACTAGAAAGGAATGAAGTGTGGGACTGCTTGATTGCACTTTAGGTGCTACTGCAAAGGAGGTAAGAGCATTTATCATTATTAATAATGAAGCTTTTTGTGACTTATTATTTGAGAATGGACAGTATATGGAGAATTTCATAGGGAAATATGAACATAAAATGTATACCCTTCATCTGAATATGTAATGCAACCTTTTTTAGACAGCCAAAACAAAATTTGCCCCGGGATTCATGAACCTTGTGCCAGGCGCACGCATGGCGTAGGCGCCACAACACCAGACATGGCCGCCGAGCGATTCAGGTACGATCCAAACCCACGTGCATCAGCGGCGTACGCCGGAGTTGCGCCGCCTCCGGCGTAGGTATGTTAAATACCCCATGTGCGGTGTTGCACCATGCAAATGAAGGTAAGTAGCGATTCACGAAGTGGCGCGGGCGTAGCATAACAGCACGGCAATGTAAACCAAAAAAAACGGTTTACATATATCCAAACATGACATAGGAGTAACGGAAGGCTGCCAACGTCATGTGTCATAGTGGTGCAACATGGCAATGTGGAAAGAAATCGAGAATGTCAAAGGAAAACCTGCAGAAAATGTAAATAACGACATAAATGTCATGTACGTAGAAACCACGTCAGAACCCCAGGACACGTCCGCGGAAGGTGAGGAACAATGAAGTAATATGACAATGCCATAAAAGAGCAGTATAAGACACATCAGCATCACAGCCACAATACACCATAGTATGAATGGAAAGCCACAACCACAGCCCAAGGGTTGCCAAGGAGTGGCGTCAGTGTCTGGCGCCGTAACCATGTATTAGTAGTCAATGCCATGCAAATGAGGCAGATAATACTGAATCGCAAAACCCCCGCCGGTGTAAGGCTGCCCCAAACGGTGCAGCGGTAAAACAATGAGGAGTGGTGTAGAGGGAACACCTGTCAATCGTAGAGGGGTGTGCCGCTGTAGGAGGAAGCACATTGGAGCCCAGCAAACCTGGGCTGTACAATGCACATCACAGCATCAGGACTGGCGTGTGAGGAGATAGATGCGGTGAGAGTATACAATGCGCGCACAGATGCATGTGCACGAGGATGACTACGTTCCCCAAACCAGTCATGTGACGGCCGCCCCGTCAACAACCATGGATACAGGAAGGTGATGCGGAGAATATGAGGAAATGTGGAAGCAGTGTAATTGGAGTCGTAATGAGCAATTAACACCAATCAACCGACGGAGGGCAATCGGCGGCAGCTGACAACTCTGCATGCAGAAATCTGCAAAACGGGAAAGGGGAGGAATATGAATGCAAAGAAAGTAGTGGATGTTGCAGAAATGCAAAGAGCGAAGAACCGATACAGCACAGCCAAGGAGAGAGTTAGCATAACGGCGGCGGCAAACAAAGTGCATGACATGTCATGTGCCTGCAGGATGCACTCCTGTAAATAGTAGGTGCAACGTGCAGAAACAGTAAGTAAGGTGTAAAGCTAAACCAATGCAGGCAAGTGTAATGTAACACCAAAGGCAACAGCGTTGCAGTGCCAACGGTAAATCACGGTAGATAGCCCACAGATACGGCAGCAGCGACACACCCAATGACATCACCGGGTGTACAGCGGAACACTATAAAGTGGGAATGCACACAACACACAGCGCGAATTCCCAAACGCCAGCCACGCGTAAACACACGGGAACTTTTAAAATGTATATGTTGGGTGCTGCCATGGCCGTGATGCATCAGCATGTGTTAGAGACAGACGGAGTTGCGGAGGAGGGTGCCGACAACCACCGGAGGCCTCAGAGGAGAAGGAGAGTGTTCAGACCAAGGGTGACCTACCAGGGGCTGCAAGACCTGGAGATAGTAGAGCGTTACAGGGTGGACAGGGACACGTTACAGCAAATAGTGGAGCTGTGCCGGCCAAGCCTGAGAACAAGAGACAACAGAGGGGAGCCCATCCCAGTGGACACAAAGGTATGTGTAAGGTTGCGAATACTGGCAACAGGTACCTTTCAAAGGCCAACCGGGGATATAATGGGCATCTCACAGGCATCAGCATCCAGGGTACTACACCAGTTTCTGGATGCCATGTTACGACATGCCCATGAGTATATATACTTCCCAGATCTCAGGAGGAGTTGGCTAGCAATATGCGCCACTTCCACCATGTGGCACAATACCCGGAGGTACTGGGTGCGATAGACTGTATGCACATAGAAATAAAGTCACCACCCGGTGAGCAGGGTAGACGCTACATAAACCGCAAGGGATTCCCCTCCATCCATTGCCAGGTCGTGTGCAATGCGCAGGGCATTATCATGGATGTGTGTGCTGGCAGCCCCGGAAGCTACCACGACTCCCATATCTGGCATGCCTCACAGCTGTATCAGGTATTCGCCAGGGGGGACATCACACAAGGTCACCTTGTGGGGGATGCTGGCTACGCATTGGAGCCGTGGATGATGACACCCATCAGAAATGCACACACACACATGCAAGAACGCCATAATGAGGCACACGCACAAACCAGAATAATCATAGAGCGTGTGTTTGGGATGTTGAAATCACGGTTCCGGTGCTTGGATACATCTGGTGGAGCCTTGCAGTAGTCTCCAGGCACATGTGCCCACATATTCATAGTATGTGCTATGCTACATAATATGATCCTGCGGAAACAGCTGCCGCAGGGACATAATGGTGTAGGGCCACCAAGCCCGCCACAACTGCCAAGGCAAGCACAGGCACAGGGCGTTCAGTGCCATGAACACACTGTGCCAGCCCCACTAGGCAGACGGAGGCGTACCCAATATGCCTATGCCTTGGCAAAGAGGGAACGTATAGCACATACTCTGACAGCGTAGGCCCCATGGACTGACACCTCCCTACCTGCACACACAGTGAAATGGACAGCAAACAAACATGTCCGCCCGTAATGTGTACTGTATGGGCGGTCCCATGTGTGACTCCAACATAGGTAGCACCCAAACACTGCACAACCAACAGCCAGCGGAGCATGGAACGGCAACACCTCAACCGCACGCGGGTCCGACAGCAGACGGCGTAGCCGTATGCTGCCACGTTTGGCACAAGGTGTCTACATATGTACATATGTGCATACACAAATATGGATATAGATATCATTACACACGTAGAAATATATGTACACATACACAGAGATAAAGTACAACAAGTTCAACAGGGAATCACAGGGATGCAAGGTCACAGATGCAGTAAGATGTGAACGCTCAACATAGTAAACATACTGAATGACAACCCGACTATCCGGGAGGGTGGACAGAGCAGGGAACGCCACCCATGGAAAGGTCTACCCACCTAAATGCATATTCGCCATTCGGGATGATCGCCAGGCCACGATACAGTAACAGGACATGTGCGTGTAATATTCTTAGGATATGAGGGCGGAGGTAGACACCGCCGCCGGCGATGTGGTCAACGTAGGTAGTGTGTGCAACCGTCCCTGCGAAAGCGGAAGTATGTGTATGTGTGAGGTGAGGGTGTCGTGTGTTCCGCTGTGCCACTGTAATGTGTGTGACACTGTAAAATGTGTATGTAGGTGACATGTGACAGGCGGAGTGGAATAACATGTGTAGGCATACAGTATAGGAACCACAGGCGTATGGATAGCAGTACCCACAAAGTAGTACTGAGAGCTCCTCACTGGCTAGGCGCGTGGCGACGTAAAAGGATGCAAATGGAAAATGTCCCAGAATGTACCACAGGAGTATAGCCAACATGACATGCAAAGGACGCATGTACAAACCATCACCGGATGTATGGCGCCGACATGTTAATTCCAATACGATATATCGGCAACGTTACGCAGCAATAGTTATGTACCGCGGAAATACGCATGTGCTACCCCGGCACCGATCGTGGACACGTATCGTCCCGTAAACACCGCTGTGTGTTCTACGAGTGTTAAACAAGCAATCGCCACCCGAATAGGTGGTAACCGGTAGCATACAGGCCGTCCCAACTACAGGACCACAATGACCGTAAATATCCGTGACAAAATGCCAAGGGATAGTCGGCACCTACGAACAGCTGCAGATATACTACCGATGTGACAGAGGAATATATGCAGGAAGCACACAAGCAAGCGGTACCGACAGCAGACGACATCAACAAAACCTACACTCCTAGAACAACAGACAGGTAACTTGTAACTCCCCAGGCAGGGATGGAGCACACACAGAAGCATACCGTGTATGTACAAATGCAAGGCCCACACCCCGTACCCGTCACCCACAGCCGCCGATATACCCCATCGCACATATCAAAGGGATACAATCTGAAATAGCAGCAAAAACATACAGGCAGTTAATGACAGCAGCATACCCGCAACATCCCGCGTGGGAAACACTATCAGCAGCGGATGCATACCTGCATCCGTTGTGTACAGGAATACAAAAGCTATGTTACACATCAGAATGCAATACGCCATCAACAGATGCCGGCAGGACACGGACACCCACATGTGGAACATAATACCATACCCAACACACACAATCCAAGGCAAACACCACAGCCAAATGTACGTGACGTGACACATAGCGGTTGTAGTCACACATAATATAACACAATACATACCATCCCCATGAAGGTAGTGCAGATAACCAATGCCCAGATGATGAATGAACCATGGCCTAGTTCCGACGAGTACCGTACGAATGGAGGAGATGCACAGGTGATATGCGCATAAGTACACACCGAGGAACCCACATGCCGCAGGTGACGACGGATATAAGGAAGACTCCCAGGATAGTCAAACTGTATGTTCATACCGAACAAAGACGTTATTCCTACAAGAGCCGATCACTTGTCAGTAGCGAGACACAAACGGAATACGGAAAGCAATACAGGAAAGGTATGTAGAACCCACGAGATGTACTGGTGTGTAACGCATGATATGTATGACGAATCGGCACTGTATGTGAACGGTGTTTGTCAGTAAAGATACCTGTCCATAAAGGAGAGAGTGGTGAAAGGTGGTTATGTAGTGTTAACCTGCTGAGTATACCAACCACTGTGGACACCGTGTGCACAGCAGTGGGACATCATGTACACAGCTGGGATAGGCCAAGGGGTGCCATCGTGATTCAAAACACAGAACAATGCCACCACCCATGCTGATGCTGGCAGTGGATGTCCAACAATGAAGTGCCACAGCAGGGGATAGGACATGCATGTATAGTGTCACAGCACACATGTGTATGGGCAGATATTGTCGATGTCATACGTAATGTGTGCACGACGTGCACGTATGCCTCGCAGTAGGGGTGACCATGTCAAGTATGTATAATGTAAAGCTATCATGATGGATACGTTCAGACATTATACACAGTATCACAGGCATAGCATGCATGATGGACGTATGGCCTAGTGTTATGTACATTAACAGGATATGTATGGCCTGCAGATATGGGACAGAGCAGTAGCAGAATAGCCACCCAAAATGGAAGGAACATCAAGTAACCATGTCCAAGCTGTCTGTAGCAGGTGCAATGTGTGCATCAATGATGTCTGGCAGGTCCATGTGTAAACACATGTGCAATGTACACAGTCGTGCCACCCCCCATGGTACTGTCCACTGGACAGCAAAGGTGGATGTCAACTGCATGTCTACACAGTACTGCTGTCGTGGTGGTCCCATGTGTATGTGTCACCCTATCAGCAAGGGAGCTATCACATGACCAGTGCCACAGTGTGTCCCTGTGGGATGTGCACAGGACCCATGTTCTACAGCATGGTGTGTGTCCAGTCTGTGTAGGTAAACAGAAGCCCAGGCTAAGCAATGTGGCTTGTGTGCACATATGCATGACTGCTTCATTCACCCTGCCCACTGCAAACGCCATGTAGGAGTACTACATGCATCAGTAATGCGGAGGACATGGCCCATGGCAGAGTACATGACACCACTGTGTAAGTGGTATGCAGATGAGTACAGATGTGTTCCCGTCTGCATAT